>NC_043999.1:19137995-19332995 GCF_902150065.1 Myripristis murdjan | reverse complement strand
AATGACCTTCTTGACTCGGCGAGGCAGAGCCGTACCTGGGGCCGGCTCTCCGGCTCGCAGGGCGGCTTCAGGGTGGAACGGAGATAATTAAGAACAAACTGCGGGGCGAGGGAGACCGTAAACACGCTCGTCGCTGTGTCACCACTTGTCCCGGCGCCAAGCAAATATGTGTATGCTGATGAATTCAATTAGGCAGCGGCTCCGATGGCGCTCGCTGCCAGATGAATGTGAGGCACGTACAGTAGACTGACTCGCCCGTTACAGTGACCGTCATTTGTGCCTGTGCTCGGGTTGACGCCCTTTACATGTGTCTCCACCCAGAGCATTACATGAGGCGTATTGTGTTATTCTTCTGCTCTCAAGATTCAGAATGGACTGTGTCATACTCACAGCATTTCACTAGCTTTTTCTTTTTTTTCCTTAATCGTTATTTATCCAGGGAAGGGTTTTGGTTTTGCTGAGCGTGCATGCTCTTTTTCAACACCGCCCTGCCTCCCAGTCACACACTTACACACATTCACACCTCGCAGCTGCCCAGCACAACCACAGTCTGGCTTCTTGTTGTTTCTGGAGGTGACAATGTAACTCATCCACTCCCCCCCCCCCTCCCGGGCAAGATTTTCCCCGGCACTCTGGGAATTTGAAGGGTTAACTGTCTGACCGCCGGCTGGCTTCTCTGAACGTACGGTTACAGTCGCCGCCACAATGCTGAAGCTTGCCTCCACAAAATTAGTAAGACCGGAGGAATATGTTGACTGATCCAGGCTCAGCAGTCCTGCTTTGAGATGTTGAACTGAGTGACCGTGCTTTAATAATACCATCCCTCTGGAAAGACAATAACAGTTATTTATGATCCACATTGCCCATCCAGATGTATATTCAGGCTGTTATTTGTGTTGTGTTTTTCCCTGGTAGATTACAACAGCAGCGATCAGAAGACAGCCTGCAGGAGACACGAGCTCTACGTCAGCTTCAGAGAGTTGGGCTGGCAGGTAAGGAGCGTCTTCATCAATATGTCTCAGCAGAGCAAACACACAGGGCTCCAACCCAGGCCCCGATTTAGCTGCTGCACATGTGAGCCTCACTGTGATTGGTGGAGATAATCGACACTTTCTGAGACATACTGTTTGAGTTTTAAAAAGACTGAGGCTGTGGGGTCGCTTTAAGTATCACAGTGTTGACAGCTGAGTGTGCCGAGACTGACCGGACTAGTGTTATGGAAGGATTACAAAAACCTTTATTTGGCATGTAGACTTTTTAGTGCAGCTTGCATACCACATCAGCTACACACACACATTACCAACACGACTGACTGGCGGACTGACATGAAGCTTGGAGACGCCACTCGGTTACTGAGACGCTCTCAGTGCTGTCAGTACCCACAAGCACCCTGAGCATGTTGTTTTGTCTGGTTGTGCATGTGTGTGTGTGTGTGTATGTGTGTGTGTGTGTGTGTGTGTGTGTGTGTGTGTGTTGGGAGGCAGACCAGAGAGCAGAAATAATGATAGAGAAGTGCAGTTATGAACATCCTTCTGCTGTTAACACAGCACTGACATCTAGAGGGAGACTGCCAACACACACGCATTCGCATACACACAGTTACACAAAAGGGGATATGCACACATAGACACACACACACACACACACACACAGAGCTGAGGAGGGAAAAAAGGCAGAAAGCAGTAAAAGACAGAGAGAAACTGTCAGAGAGAGAAAGAAGTGAACTGAGACAGAAAAAGACTCAAAAACAAACAAAAGCCAAAAATGCTCGAGTTAAAATCCATCATAATAAACACCGGTGTTTATTATAATGTACTGTAATATATTTATTATTGTGTGTGGGGCGTCTCACAGGATTGGATCATCGCTCCTGAGGGATATGCAGCCAACTACTGTGACGGAGAGTGCTCGTTCCCCCTCAACGCCCACATGAACGCCACCAACCACGCCATCGTGCAGACACTGGTAAGACCAGACGGAGCTCTGTCGTTTTCGAAAAGGTGCACTGGGCGTGATCTTAGGCCTAAGTGCAGAAATTTAGATCACACCAGCTCTGTTGGAAAATGGCTGCACAAAAGTGACTTCAACGGCAACGTTTGCACATGAACGACTGTATTTAAATCCAGTCCGAATCAAATGGACCGTGCTTCTCGTCAACAGCCGTGACTGTATCTGTTACATAAGTGTGGACAGAACATGTTTTGGTGGCTTCCAAGACAAGCCTTACGTCAAATCACTCCCAGGCATGTTGAAAAAATGTGAAACACTGCTTTGTCACAGCTTAATAATAGTAACAACAAATGTTTGGGGGTTGAAAACTTTGATAAAGTAGTAATGTGCCTGTTTCAGACATACAAGTCGTCAGTACCTAATATGGCGTGAGTTCTGCTTTAGTCCTTGTGGAGCAACACTTCTTTAGTGTCACTGTTGGTCTGTTTCTGTCGTTATTTCGCGTTTTCAGGCTCTGCTATCTTTATCCAATCTGTCTGCAGGTGCATCTGATGAACCCCGAGAACGTGCCGAAGCCGTGCTGCGCTCCGACCAAGCTTCACGCCATATCGGTGCTCTACTTTGACGACAACTCCAATGTCATCCTGAAGAAATACAAGAACATGGTGGTGCGGGCCTGCGGCTGCCACTGACGCCGTGGACGCCGCCCGGCTCGCGGTCGGGGCTGGAACCAGGACGCAAATCCAGCAACATGGGACTCCTGGGTGAGGCTGCCATTAACTAGACACCGGTTTCCCTGCCCAGTTCCTCAGCCTGCAAGGAACTGCCACCTTTAAAGAGAATTTACCTTTGCTCTTCCAGCCATCTCGGACAATTGAGTCAATCCATCTTTTAACATGAACCTTTGTCTTTCAAAGTCAAAAAGCGAGGCGTGGAGACTAGAATCTGACACTGTGTGGGTGTCGTCTTAAAGGCAACTAATCCCTGCTCCAGAGTTGAGCCACCAGGTTGTCTCTCACCTTCCCTATCGGCTGTGGGGTGGCGTCTTCGCTTGGCGGGTCTGCAGGAGCGTGAATGCCTGTGTGTGTGTGGGGAGGAAGTGTTATGTTTGTATATTATGTGTTTATGTAAGTATATGTACGTGTGCCTGAGAGGCTACCGCCCCTTCTCCCTCACTGGGAGGGTGAGGGGGGAAACTGAACTGTCGTGGGACCAGTCAGAGTGCTGCTTTCCTTCCCCTCTCTTCTCCCAACAAAATGGTGGATCAGTTCTCAGAAGACCCTTCCTTAATTACAGAGGAGCGAATTCTCTAACGCGCATCACCCCGGGGAGCTGACTCAGTGTTATCACGATGCAGAAAAAACCAACAGTAGGGAATGACATCATCCAGTCAGATTGTGCATAAATGCTTTGTGTCAGATGTGGAAAATAATCCAAGCCCGAATTCTTTACAATGCAAACGCACGGTTTAGGACAAACTAAATCCAAACAATTTAATATTAAACGGATGATACTTTAGAGTCAGTAGAGATCCATATTTCCTTGCCCTTTCCCAATGTATTTTTTCTCAAGCCATATTTGCCTTCCTAAAATATAATATGGACTGAACCAAAGTGACCGCAGGCTATTTTAGTAGTGAACTGCTCCAAATATCCCCTCCGTGTCAATATTTGCCAGGCTCACGCTGAGCTCCGATTCACTGAGCTGGTTCAACATGATGCATGTTGTGGCTAAACTGATGTTTTTCTCCAAAGAACCGAAGAATACAGCCTTATCCCTCTGACATACCGCAAATGGCCATTTCCATGTCGCTGCACTCGCAAAGTTAACAAACGCTTCCACCCCTGACAACCCATCAAGAGATTGTGGAAAAACATTTAGTTAGTCAAAAACAGTGGACAAATTGGTTTCTGTGCCAGCTTTCTGAAATTAGCCCTTTGCTTTTTCAACACCAAGGCTAAAATTATGTCGAGATTTGTGTCAAGTGGCAGTTTATCTCCGGTTGAACATGTTACTGTGAGCTTTGTCTTAGAGTACAGTGTCTTTGAATGACATGGGTTTTCATAGAGAACATATTTTAATGAAAAACTAATACCAATAAGAATCAAAAATACCTTACGTGCCTAACCAATCAGAATTTACAAAATATACCTCTGGTAAGCTGCTGTTTACATTTGTGATCATGTTTAGACTGTTTTTGTGTAAATACTTGTACATTTCTCAGCTTATTTATTGCACCTTTTATTAAAAAGAAAATCACATACCATATTAACAGAGACAGATACGAGAACAAAATGAAAATACAAAGTTATTTTTGGAAAAAGAAATTTTTATTACGAAATCTCATGTTACAAGTTGCCATTATTCTCTCTTTTTTTTGTACAAAATTCATGGGGAGTGTACAACCCATGACACAAGAAAAAAAATTGCTTTGTCACTGGAGTTGCCTTGACCATGTGCTATCCATAAAAACTTTAACTGACAAAAAAAAAAAAAAAAGCTTTGTCTGTGACTGTTCACACACCTTTCTCTGAGAGCTGAAGGCTACCCTGCTTCCTCCACTAGACTTTAACAGACCTCATTTGATTCAAACAGCATTTGCAAGTAACTGTTAGGATTTCAGTGGACACGTCATCACAGTTGGGTGTTCATTCATGGCGCCAGTGGTCGATCACAGAAAAGCATGATAAACTAATTTTCAAAATACTTTGCTGTGATTGTCAAAACTGCAAATACTATTAGTCCTGGATTGATGACATTTTCTCTCCACTCCACTCCATCAGAACACACCTATCAATCTTCTGTATGAGGATTTGTATTTTTGATATTCATGACCATGATCAGAATGCTCAAATTTATGAGATGGACCAAGGCTACACACAGGGTGAGGACACTAGCACCAGTCACCTGACAAACGTTGGTCAATTTTGGTACTGGTTGTCTGAACAATCTTGAATTTATTCATTCTTTATAACCCAAGTGGTATTGTAAAACTGGTTGGTGAGTTTTGGTCTTGCATTCTAGTCACGTTTCTCAGTGGGGTGTCAAAAAAAAAGACGGGTTTCAAATAAAGGGGGTGACAAAATCATCATGTATTTGCATAGGCGTATCAATGGATGCGTCTGTATAGAATTTTTTCTGAAGTATCTTGCTTGTGTCGTGGGTCATGTTTGGCCTTGTTTTCCCATCTATTCAATCCATTCAATCCACATCCAGAAATACTGGCTAGGACCAGGACCAAATATCATCAATCCACAAGGTCACCATTTTTAAACATCCAGGTTCAAACAGGAAAGGCAACAGTAGTCACAATCACAGTCTGAGAGTTGATGATGCTGGTTTGCCCACCTAACACTGAGCTGGGGTTTGATTTTTTTCCCACTTTCAACTTGAGGAAATTGTATAATCATTAAAGCAACCTCCCTTTCAGCGCCCTCCTGATTCCTAAGATAATCAGGATGTTGAAATCATGGACCTGCAAATCATGGTTGAGTACCTCACTGTGAAAAGTGCAGTTTCTCATGTGCGACATCTCAGGCCTGCACTGCATGCATGTCACTCTCAGTGCTGACTCCCGCTGACCAAACTGTCCTCTCCGCTTCCCCTACACAGCCAAAACAACTTTACATTCACACTTTTACGTTCATTTAACTTTATCACAAAGAACAACACACACAAAAGTGCAGTTTTGAGGAAAACTTTCAAATGAGGGTGCAGCTCATCCAGATGGTTGAGCTGCATCTGGTGGGGATTCCTAAATGAAGTAAAAACCAGAAGCAGCAGTTGCTCCAAATATAGTCAGTAATGAAGATATGGGGCAGCATGGTGCAGGCCTGAGACTGTATACTGGGAGACATGGTGAACAAGGATGGTTGGATGTAATCACAGGAGCCAGAGATGGGGGCAAAGGTAGTAGCAAAAGGTCATATGTCTGACTCCAGTGACAACAATAACTCCTCCATCAGCACTCCTCCCAGTATGCATGGGTGTTTCCCTGAGAGTTAAGTCAGTTAGGCCATCACTGGCATGGATAAAAAGTACCTTCAACTTAACACTCAACCTCACGATGGGACAACGTAGCAAACCTTATGAGTGACAATACTGTTACATTAATGGCTCATTATTCAACAACAGATCCCATGTATAAAATTTTCCATTTAAAAAGTTTTCAAATGGCTACAGAAATTGGGTCAGAGACAGTTATGATTTTGTTTAACTGTCCTTCAGTGCTACCCTTATGATAAATAATGTATATTTTGATTTGCACCAGGAATTAGAACGTGCAAAGTGGTTGTCAGACTTAATCATTTGCAGAACCAACCAATTATCTTATTCTCCAGAACAGGTAAGGTTGGGCTACAGCAGCGAAACGCACTCACATCCCAAACGCACAACTGAATCCCACTGTCCTCGTTCTCAGCCCGAGGAGAGAGAACGACTTAAGTAGTTGGTCAATGGCTGACTCCTTTTCTGAAGAGAAACTGAGTGTAGAAAAAGAGAAAGAGGGAGGGAGAGAGAGAGAGAGAGAGAGAGAGAGAGAGAGAGAGAGAGAGGTTTGGCCACTGCAGGAGAGAAAGGAGTCCTACTGGCCAGATATGCAGTGGGGGTGGGGCAGCGTGGTCGGAAGTGAGTGCTGATTGGACCGTCCTACAGTTCGTCTCTCGCCTGCCTCATCACAAAGGAGTGCAGACTCTCCAGATCCCGCCCACCGTGGTGCTCGTCACCCTGCTCGCCTGCCCTGAAGACAATTAAGGTTGGGTAACCTCGCACCTGAGGAGAGAGGTAAATGAAAATTAACAGGGTTTTACATTTTTTTATTTTAAAGCCATGTCGTTCCAACACACAGTGTGAAGATATGACATTCAAACACGAGGGGATGAAGATACCCAACTGACAACATTTCTAAAAATGAACGCTGTTCCTAAAGACTTGGAGAGCGCAAACCTCTGCCAATACTTAAGAGTTCTGCAACATGTCATTATATCCAGAGTCATCATTCCTATTGCTAACTTCAGAAAATTAATTTGTTTCTTGATACAACAATCATATCCTGCAGATCTGAAGTCAAGTCTTGACATCATTTTCACAATTATGCCTAAGCAATCCTAACTGTCTCGTCCTGGAAATCCTCCATCACCACCAAAATGTAATCAATAACTCTCTGACCTGAGTCTAATCCATCCACAACATTTCATGGAAATTCACTGGGTAGTTTTTCTAGGTGCTGACAGGCAAACAGAAAGACAGAAGCGTCTCTCTGGCAGAGGTTAATTATCTTCCTCCTACATCATGAAGTTCCTGAAACACCGCCACACAAACACTCAATGAAACTATCAGACTAATTTTTGTGTTATTGCTAAGCTACCTTTTGACTGAGACATCTCTGGCATGAAACAGGGTTTACAACTCTAAAATAATTGCAAATTCTAACACAGAGCAATATCACTCTGTGTCTCCAGACAATCACAAGAGGGGATCTTGAATTCTGGAGCAATCTAGTAGACAGTATAACTTTAAATGAACACCTCTACACGCTTATTGAGCTTCCAGACTTTGAAGTTGCAGATGGCCCAAAGTAGTAAGGGAAAAGTCAAGAACCAACTCAGTGATTAAGATGCACACTGATTTTACAAATCAGAGCCCCATGTCACCTGACTACAGATGGGAGGATAGTGAAGCAGAGTGGATGGTTAAATTAAAATGAAGAAGCCCAAAGACCGTCCAGACCAAGGCTGTGTATGACATCCTCATGCCTTTTGATCATAAAATGAGTTAATGACTCACAAAGCTGGAGGGAGGAGAGTGAGGTGGTGGGACCAGAAGAAGGAAACAGTTAGTTAAATTGGTTAAATAAGTGCATGTCGCCAAACGCTGATCTGTAATATGAGGCAGTTCTATTGTTTTATGACAGTGATAAAACCACCGACTTCATTTTTATTACTTCCTATATGACAGTTTGGAGGAAGAAGGAAAAACTGACAGAAAGGAATGGAGGGAGAGTGTGAGTGTGACACGGCTGGTTTACACGGTGTCTCTTTATGTTAAATGGTGACTCCAGTCCAGACACTTACGGAGAACCTGTTGCAGAGTGTGCGCTCCACAGTGCAGTCCACTTTGGCGATCTTGACGTCAGTGAGGCCAGGAAACTCTTTCTTGGAAAGGTCCTCCCATGTTGGGGCAAGGTTCTTACAGTGGCCACACCTAGGAAGCAGGACAAAAATCATCAAGTTTTTAATTAAAATAAACTTGGAAGTAAATGTTGAAAGTAAGAGTGTTGCAGCCAGTTTTTTCAGCCAGTGCTTTACACTTGCTATAAAACTACCTTAATGTTAATGTCTTTTATTATAGAAAGGTGCAGTTCTGTCTCTTGGTTGTGCCAGTAGTGGGGTGACTAAGTATATCCATGGTTTGCCGCTGTGTTTTGAAAAATTTTACCTGAAATGTTTTGCTACACAGAGGTTGCGCAGTACACATGAAAACCATGCCCGGGATAAGGTGTTTACATGCCTCAGTATCCTGGACAATGTCAACACACTCCAGGTACCTTACCCAGTTTCTCATAACTGAGGTACACTTTTCTGGGAAACTCTACACAGGGTGTGGAATTTACATGTGCAAACTCACGGGACACCTGAGTTTCCTGGGTATTGATGGGACTTTAGTAAACACAGTCAATGTTGATGCAAGATAATGATACATGAGACATGGTAATACTGACTACTCAGATATTACTTAACGCTTGGATGAAGGGCAAAAACTCCAGTGTTTACCTTGAGGTGATGTATGGCCCCAGATAACAGCAGCCATAAAGGCGTAGGCTATTAAAATGCAATATTACACCGAGTGCACAGGAAACACTTCATCTTTCCACGAAACAGACTAACCAGGTGACTCCATGAGAATGCTATGAACCCTTACTGTTGTCAGCTATAGATAGATAAAGAAGGATTTCTAAGATTAGATCACAGAGACATTATGTAAGATGTCTGTCTTCCAAAAACAACCTACAAGCAATCACATGAAACATGTTTTTCTGAAAGTCACTAGATTCAAAAACTGATCTTACCATGGAGCGTAGAATTTGATAAAGGTCAGGCCCTTGGCTACTTTCTCATCGAAGTTGCTCTCTGTCAGGACCAACACACTGGACTGCAGGCAGGAGAGAAACATATAGTTTGATATAACACTGTGCTGAATTGTGTTTATCTTTCAAATGCTGAACAACTAATGGTTAGGACGCCGTATTCATTGGTTTTGGTTCCCTTCATGACTGAGGTGGTCATCATGGCTGTGGTGGGGATCAGATTCCTCATAATGTGTGCAAGAAATACATGTTAAAAAAACATAATTTGGTCAAATACAATATGCAGGGGGACCCAAAAAGCAGTATTCTGAAATTTAAAAAAAAAAAAAAAAAAGCTTTGCTGAAACTGTTACTGCTCTTAAATTACACCTCAGATGGTCTTTTCCCACTGCCTCACCTCCTCTTTGTTGTAAGCTGAGTTTTGAGGGATGATGTCACCTTCCATGCTGAGCTGCCCATCTAAAATTCTGGCATCCAGTGGCAGGAAATAGCTAGCCTGACCATAATTGCTAGCTGAGTCTTGCATAGCGGAGTGGGTGCTAAGCTCAGAGATCTATAACTACACCCAGGTAAGCACGGCTGCCATATGGTCATTTTGTGGAAACTGAATTAAAACCCATATGGACTGACATCTTGGCACCAACTTAGTGGATCAAATTCCCACCTCATATACAAGTGCAGTAAATGAAAGCAGTACATTTAACTCAGGTTGTGATGTCCCTTCTATTCTTAGGCACTGTGTGGTCGGGACAGTGTTGAGTGCAGCCTGGGCGACTTTCAGCCACACGTTAAACTGATGTTGCCATTTTCAAACATTCATATGTAGTTCAGTGGCTTCAGCATGTAAAATAATATATGAACTGTAATACTACAGCAACACAGACAGAACAGTCTATTATCCCAGTGTTGAACGTTGTGTTTGAGATGCACTTGATCATCTGACTTTTACAGGTGCGATGTGCATGTATAGAGCCATTCAAGAGTCTGGGAGGATAATCGGAATGCAGTAGATAAATTACTTAAAACTTTAATTTTTTGCCCATTTATGACAAGAAAAACATCTGTTGAAGAGCTATTGTAGCCATCTGGAGATGTATGCTGTCAATTTATGCATGCTGCACTCATGCCTGCTACCCCACACACGCACACAAACAACAACCAGCCTCTGTATCTGATCCCTAAACTGACCCTCAACCACAAACGACCCGAACTGCCATTATTTTTTTTTTCAAAACATTCAAATGAGTTGAAAAGGCATGCAGTTTCAGAGTTTAGCAGTAAACGCTTGAAATAAATAAGATAAAGTCTGAAACAGAGCGTGAAAGAGCAGGCGCACTACAGCACATACATTACAACTGATAACACACAAAAACAAGAATAAATAGAGGCAAAGCAAGTCAGCAGGAATCTGCTTTAGAAAAGAATCGGGCGTGGGGGCGTATGAGATTCTCTCTTCTGCACAAACACACACAAACGTACCTCCTCCTCCTCCTCTTTGGCTGGATCTTCGGTTGGGATCTCATTTGCTGCTGGGTCCTCAGGCGTGGCCTCCTCAGCCTCAGTTGCAGCCTTCACCTGGCTATCCACAAAGTCTTTGAATGAGTCCAGGTCTCTTTTCCCTCTGTACTGCTCTGTCTGCACAAAAAAAACAAAACTTTCACTTGTTCATACCAGCACAATTAGAGGTGAACTGTTAATATAGGACTAAACTGAGGTGACAGTAAAGTATTCCCCAACAAGTTGAGAAGGACACATGGACCCTCATTTGGCAAACAATGTAGGGGAACAACAGACACTCACATGCACACAGAAAAGCATGACACATTTCAAAGTGAGGTCGAAAGTGCACGTTGCAATGAGTCTGTACTGGCCAACAGTGATTTTTTGTAAAAACCACAATATTGATTGCTATAATCAGGAGAGCTTTGCTGAGGCAATTTTCAGTGGCAGCTATGATTACACTGTCGTCAAACGCTGATGACAGGCTGTCAGTGCTGATGTGACTTTTTCAATTGATGCTGAGGCTTTTTCCTCAGTCTAATATTTTGAAAATAACATTTTCCTTTCTGCAAAAAAAAAACAAACAAAAAACAAAAAACAAAAAAACACTGAAGAGGCACTGAAAACAATGCTCAGTTAAGCAAAGCAAAGGAAATAAGACACACATCCACACACACACAGTTCTGCACAGATTTTAACATGTTTTTGAGTGCCGTTTCATGCAAAATTATGCTGCTTTGCCCAGAATGTGAGCCAGACAGAGAATGAAACTTCAGGCTGTACTGAAGCAGAAGTCCCACAGGATCCCTGCTCATGATGCTACTGGCCATCAGAAATGCTCCATCAATTGATGTGACAATGTGTAAAATGCTGGGCATCACACAACTCTAGTTGGGAGCAACGAATGCGCCATTATCTTCCTCCATAGCTGCTCAAGTCATAAGCAAGCAATATACTTTTTTCCAGCCTGCAGGCAAAACACAGCAGTTGCAGTGGGAGAAGGTGACATGGCTGCCATGATAGAAACTGGCCAGAATGAGGTAGATTACCATTAGATAACCATGCAGAAATGTAATGGAGGACTAAGCCTAAGCCTCTTCCATACCTTCTTTCCATTGTAGAAGAAGAGCAGTGTGGGATATCCCCGCACGGAGTTCTCAGAACACACTTCGTAGTGCTGGGTACAGTCCACCTAGCCAATCAGAAACAAGAGCTTGATTACATCATCGCCAAAGAGGAAAAACCAGATGTACATGGAAAAGAAGTTACTGAAACTTTTTGCGTTTAGTTTTGAGCTACATTCCTCTTATACAAATTCACTGAAACAGAAACAGAAAATAGAAAATACAACAGAAAATACAAAAGCTACTTTGCATTCATCGTATGGTACAATATCAGAGAACACACAGCGTTAGTGAACACAAGTTCTTCATGGCTGACTGCTCTTTCAAACAGTATGCTAAACAAAACTGAAACACCAATGCAAACACTGACAATGCAAATTTGCTCGGGTTCATGACTTTATATAACCTAACATGCAAACAGGTGCCTTGCCTTATGATCAGTGTCGTCTTTCATAAAGATAACAGGATAAGCAAGCTGGTGGTGTTTTAACCACAGCGAAGAGAGCAGATGGAGCACTGCCAACAAGAATTACAAAACTCTTTGGCATCAAAAGAGCACTCTTTTGATACCAACCCACAACACATATTGTGGTGTGGGTTCAAAAAAAAAAGAAAGAAAGAAAGAAAGAAAGAAAGAAAGAAAGAAAGAAAGAAAATCAAGAAAATCCAGGAAACTTCTCTTGTGGAAGGAACACAAGGATTTTGGTGGCTCTACTGATTAGGTTTAGGGTTAACCACCACTACAATATTCAGCGTTCATTTATTTATTTATTTATTTTTAAACAAGGTGTCGTGCTTGGATTTTAATATTAAGATTGATTACTAACGCCTCGGTCATTTTTCATAAAACTCCCAGAACCCTCTTCTCAAAGTTGGAAAGAACTTCATTTTATCTCTTTGTCTGTTCATGTCAAGATAAAAAAAAAAAAAAAAAAAGTCTTTTTTCATGTATAATATTGGAAATACATACTGTATTTGTCTTTATCTACCAAATGGCCAGACTTTCTGGTCTAAATTCATAACCCTGTCACATGGATTATGGCTGATGCCGGCACCTTTACAATGTGTTTTTGGAAACCGCTTTGAACGAGCTAAATGTAGCGTTCCAAATCATGGATTTGCTGTGAGCCTGTACAGAATCTGTGGTCGTCTCTATGGACCTACCTTTCCTATCTTGACATCATCCGAGTGTTCGAAGGTGGTGGCCAGCTGCTCCCATGTTGGGGCCATGGCCTTGCAGTGTCCACACCAAGGGGCAAAGAACTTAACAAAATGGGCACCTGAGGAAAAGTAAGACATTAGAAAGAAAGACAGCAGATGTAAACGCAGCTGGCAAGAGGCCTTAATACATGTAGAACCAAAAATGAACACACAAGTGTACAGTACAGACAGACTATTAAATGTACTACAGTGTATATCAATTTCTACATGGATAGCATAATTACACACAAGTGCACAATGATGCACTAAAGTGAGGTTGAAGACGTTTATGGGTTCAGGTTTTTGATTTGATGGCGCCACAAAAAAGTTGATTCCACTACAAGCACAACACGGCTGGCCTTGAGTGAAACTACAGACCCTATACAGAGGTTATATGCAACCAATTATGCAACATTTATTGCAGAACTGTTGCCAAGATTTGAAGGTGGGACCTATAAACACTGCTTTAAAAATGCCTATGTCATATCCTGCCTTTTTTCGTCTCCAAACAAGAAACCATTTATTTTTCTTTTAAAGCAAAACATTCAACTTCTGCGGGGCTTAAGAGCCGTAATTTCATCGAGACAATTATCGTGACCACCGTTTATTTTTGCAGTCGTTGTCTGAAAATCCAGAAACGTGAGGTGACAGGAGACAAATGTTATAGCGTGGGTTTACACTGACTGACGTGTATTGTGGCTCAGGTACTTGTGTTGAAATGAAATGTTGTGCATGTCACTTATGTAAAACAAGGCTATGAGGTGTTTCCATTCTCTAACAAGGTATCCTGAGCTCAGTATGGCTGAAAACAGAATAATTTTAAAATGAAACCAAAACAGAAAAAAAATATTTGTCAAGGCAAGATGCACCTGCACAAATAAGCAGCATGAGTTACCCATTTATCTGCCTAGCAAGCTGAATAACACCCTCTTAAAGCATTATAAACAGAGTTTTCTACAATTTCTTTACCTTTGGCAATGTGGGTCTTGAAGTTGAGAGCAGTGAGTTCATACATGCCCTGTTTGGGCTCTGGGACTTTGGGAGGCTCCAGCTCACTCTCTGGTTCCTTAAGGACAAGAAAAACGTCAAGTCTATCAGCACCACTGAACGATAACACTGCAAATCAATCAACCAAATACATCTGCAATCGGAAATCTGATTGGCAGCTCCTCCAGGACAGATGGGATACATGCAAGTTTGTTTATAAACCAGTAGACTGATGTTTGACATAAATGAGTCACACAATTGAATTGTTTAAAATGTTGAGTTAAATAGTGAATTCTGATGCCACGGTAAGTTGTTTTCTGTAAGCTCAAATGAGCAAGTATTTGGTGTCTGGTGGCAAATACAGTAGGTACTATAAATTAGTATGAATTGAAGTTTGCCGACTCATGGCATTTGCTTTGACTCCTGCTGGAAGCCCAACACTTACCGCTGGCTCGTCCTGGAGCGTCTTGAGCATCCAGGTCTCCAGAGACTGTAGATCCCTGGGGCCCTGGTACTTCACTGCCTCCTGGTCTGGCTTAAACAGCTTCAGCCTACACACACAAACATTTGAGGAGAAGTTTAGTATGGCAGACTTCACAATCAACTGTATATCCACACTTGAAGGTATTCACAAACTCAAATGATCCATGCATAAACACACAATCCAGTTAATTGCACCGATCAATTATAATTAAGTCATATTCATACATACAGTAACTAGCCCACTCGATCTTCAATACAGGCTCTGAGACTTGTTTAGTAATGTTTATAGCTATAAAATAGTATTTCAGTTAATCATTATCCACTGACTGCTGAGTCTGCAGGTATGCAGTCAGTGACAACAAAGGTTTAAGAGCTAGCACTTAACATACTGGTTGAAGATTGAACTAAATGCATGTAAGTATGTCACGTTATTTGTCAATCAGTGATGAAGGTGACTATTTATTTCTGTGCTGTATGGATTCTGCATTCTTTTTAACCCAAAAAGTGACTGCTATCTGAAAATCAGTGAGCAGTAAACTGGGCCAAAATGTGGTAAACTGCATCGTCCATTTTCTGTTAAGACTTCCTTTTCTGATAGTTGAACTAAAACGTAGGGATTTGCCTCATGTCCAATTTAATGGTAGATCCATGGCTGAATTAAACCAAAAACTTATTCCAAGAAACATAAAATGGGCCACAGGGAAAACCTAACATCAAGTGTGTGCAAAGAATTGCATAACGCTGTGCAACATAAAAGCAAATGGGAGAGTGCTAGACTGAATCAGTGAGGGAATGACTAGGGGTGTAACAATCACCCATTGATCTGAACTGACACATCGATCTAATGATCAACAATCCGATACAAATGATGAAGTGAAAATATCGACCCATATTGACATCTTGGAGATATGCCTTTATTTTGAAATTCTCTTGGCACATCTGTCACAATTTCCATCCAAGCGCACTGCCTTCCTAAACATTCAATGATGCTAGAACCATGTGCAAGAAAAAGACAATGAGGATATCTACACCCTTCTCTCTAACAAATCAGCAGTGTGGAAATATTTTGAATTTCGAAGAAAAAAAAATGGGTCAACTGATTTATAGTATGTCATATGCAAACAATGCCAGAATGAGGAAACATGACAAACCTGGCCAAGCATGTAAAATAGAAAAACGGCATTGTAATGTAACTGTTGTGTGTTAAATGGGCATAGGATATCATCTTACATCGACTGTAGACTCCTGAACTGAATCAAATCATGGCTGACTTTGTGATATCAGCAAATATGGCATCATTGTCCAAAGAATCAATTTAATACTGTAATGTGAATAAACTTGTGATTTACACTGAGGATACTCCACAAAGAGAAAATGACTTGATAAACTGTAATGTAGGATGTGTATGACCTGAGTGTTGACCTGTACTCACGTTGGGTAGCCCCTGACCCCGTGCACATTGGAGCAGAACTTGGTGTCCTGGACACAGTCAACCTTTACCACATACACCGGGGGCTTGTCCATGCTGTTGTATTTGTCCGCCAGCTCATTCCATGCTGGCTGTAGCCTCTGGCAATGGCCGCACCTGGAAAGGAGTGGGAACATCATCTGTGAGACTTTTATCTCCAAAATGTCAGTTTCATAAGCTGAGGATGGCACTGTTCACACACTATGCCCTCATTTTAGACACTTAACACTGTTTTATCAGGAGTGAGTCCACGGTCATGATTTTTAACACATGGAAGACAATGTCAGTGTCCACACCAAAGCACACGAATGCCTTGAACCTCCTCAGGGGTCCTGGGGGGTCCCGGGACCACAGTTTGGTAACCACTGACAGAGTCAATCAGTGCGTGCCACGTAAGCGGTTCCCGCACGGCTCTCCACTCTGAGCCCCTGGGTCCTCCGTGCACTGCAACTAGCAGTTCAAGATATATGTTGAATAAAAATGAGATAACAAACATTTTACATTCACTTGGAAGTTTTCACCAAGAGTGGCCCAGCTCCCCGAGGCCTCGTTTCAGGGTTTCACTCTACTTCAGCTGCTTAGCTAACTAGTTTGCCAGCTAGCTAGCGGGCTAAGCTAACGACACCGGCTTTCCAAAGGGAAAGGGCTAACTAGCTTCCCTGCTAACTAGCCGGTGAAAAGCTCTCCTGCCATTTTCAACGAACAGGGAGGGCTGTTGAGGAAGAGGCAGCTGTTGTTGGCAGCCCATTCATTCAGTGTCGCCGACAAAAAGTTCAAAACTGTTGAAGCACTTACCACGGAGCGTAAAACATGACAAAGTGGGGTGCGGTGGGCACTGCATCGTTGAACATCTCCACCGTGTATGTGTGCTTGGCGTGCTCATCCTCCTCTGCCTCGGCGTCGCAGTAAATACTACCGATAAGTAACGAACAATAAATAAAACTCAACATAAAAGGTGTGCAATTCAGTGCTGAGGCCATGGTGAGTCCCTCCTGCTGGGTGAACAGCACAGTAGCGGCGGTCTCTGCTGGTGTGTGCGGTCCGAGCCACGGCGTGCACGCCCTCCTGCAGGGCTGCGTGTGAAGGAATGTGCGCTCGGGATGGGACGCGTGCGTGCAGGGACTCTCCTGTTGTTGCTGATAGAGGTGCGATCCGGATGCGGTGCAGATCCGTGGCAGCCCGCAAGCTATTTGCAGCTCAAACGCAGCCAACCCGCTCCCGACAGGCTCACACAAGTGTCACTCTTTGAAGAAGTATGGAAGCCTGTTAGGTGACTGTCTGCACTGCTATCATGCATGCAAATAAAAGGAGCTGCAAGACTATACCGTGCTTTTTAAATAAGATGATAATGAAAGAACTGTTACTAAAGACAGTTTCAAATCATACAGATGTCATGTGGGGGAGCTTTGAGGGTCTATAAATTTGTTATCATCCGCTCACCCACATGTACATTGAAGCACTGGTGAAGTTTTAGGATTGACCAGAACAGGGGTAGGCAACCATGTGCCATAATGAGTCGAGAGGCTGCAGGTTTTCATTCCAACCAAAAACTCCACCAGGTGATTTCACTGCTTAGTCCCTCCTCTCTGCTTGAAGGACAGATCATCAGTGAAATCACCTGGTTTAGTTTTTGGTTGGAATGAAAACCTGCAGCCTCTCAGCTCACAATGCATGGACCAAAACGAGGCCCTGTGCAGGGATGCAGGGCCGCACTCAGGTTCATAAAGAGTTAAGCTGAACCTTCAGGAACCCTACAGGTTCTGCTGAGGATGAGTTTTAAATCAGTATAAGGAACATACTAAAGGCAACTGCTGGGTATGCATATCTATTGTGGCTACTCAAGTTGGAGACCCCCAATTTGGCTCATGCATGCACAGTGGTTAGGTTAATGGTTAAATTTAGAGTGGCTAAGGTGATCCAAACTGGGCCGTGACACCCACAATATAACCTAAATGCCCAGTGGGTGCATTTAGTACTCGCTACTCGCATTGCAAGTTTTATGACCAACAGTAGATCTATGCTGATCTAAACTTGTGCAGCAGGCCCGGCCACAGGACAAAATGACATAGGGGCAGTTAAAAACAGCAAGGGGGCAAACATTTTTATATTGCATAAAAGTCGACTATGTCTGTTTTTTTAACAGGGAGATACCTGCTCTTTTATTGTTAAGTCGCTGTTTCAATCAGAGGGCAGACTCTTTTAATCTCTGGCACATAAAATATTGAACAGAGGACAACACACCTGCTATGATAAAGCAATTCTTCACCTGATTTTGCTTACCCAGTGAAAGGACAGCGGCAACATTAACACCAGCATTGAACACCAGCTGACAGCGCTAAATAATGTGGTTTTATTTTATTTTTCATGGTGTAGGAAAATTTGGAGCGCCTTTATCCAGCTGGAAAATCTGAACATCTGCTTGGTCACGGGAAGCTGTGTTGCTACTGAACGAGCATTTCTGACCATTAAACATCCAACTGGGGACTGGACTGAAGGTGCATCTGGGCTGGCTCCCGACCTGACCCAAGCCTGATGGGGCCTGATGAGGAATGCTGGGGTCTGGTTGGGAAGGGCGTTTTTGTCCCGCCTGTGACGTCGGGCCTAGTTGGGCATGGGCCTTATTTATTTATTTATTTGCCGTGTTAGTGCCCCCATACACTGGAATATCAAGGCTTAATATCTGAGGTCCTTCTGCGTTAATCTGTCTCTTTGACTCTGTTTATAATGTAAATTATGCTTCATATCTTGCTATCCACTTTGCTGCTGTAATGCGTGAAATTTCCCCACCTTGGGACTAATAAAGGAATATCTTATCTTATCTTATCTTATCTTATCTTGTGTGTTTGTGTCTGTGTGTGTCTGCCTATCCCCACGTGATGGTGTCACATTAGTGTGTGTACTTGCAGTTGTACTCTTACTGAAAATTTTATTTGGGCTTTGATCAGGCTCAGGGCTCAAATTTCAGGGGTCTTGTCTGGCTGGATGGACATAGTAGAGCACGGGCTGAGATTCCAGCCTGATGCTGACCTCTACCAGACCCACTCCGGTTGGCCCAGGCTGCTGGAGCTCAGCCTCTGCATCTTCTGTGGCTAAAAGAACTGAAGTTAGCTGATTTATCATTGATGCTGCCCCCTCCCTCTCCAAGCTGTTTTTTCTGGTCAGTTATGATCTGATATCCATCCCAGTTTCTGAACTGCCCGCAGGCTATGGCACTAACCAGCCAACTAACTTAGCCTGGGATTCAGCGGCTTTTTTATGGCGAGGCTGGAGGGTCAAACCTCACCATCCTGTGACATATGTAGACCTCAGTGTAATACGAAAAACAGTATCCCTACTTTCAAAACAACACTGCAGTGCCCATTTTTATCTTGGCCAACATTTTGTTGTTTTTTTAGGTAACATAAAACTTCAGCGGAGAAGGCAGAGGGTAAAACTGAAGAAGCCAATCCCCTCTGTGGTGCTGGGCCCACTGTGCAGTGTCCTTGAGGCCAACCCAGGAATTCACACACTAAATTAGGAGGTTATAGTATCAAAAGCTGCAGGTTTAACTTACAACAATGCTTTTGCTTGCTTTCCTGACACTCTGGCTGATGGATTCCTTGTTCATAAATTTCAAACAAATTTTGCGCCTGGCCACGCTCTGATTCCACAGCAGGCCAGAGTTAATTTATAAGCGCACCCTAAATGTTTCAGTACAAATGGAAGTTTGCAGATAGGTCTAAAGCTCAAATTATATGGATGTGTCATGGTGCCATATCATTCTCATTAACCCTCCTTTACATTATGAGTCTGAAAGGCAATTCTATTGACAGACAGACAGAAAATATTTGCCAAGGGCTATCAGGATTGTACAGTTTTTAAGAAGATGAATGTGAATTTGAACAAAAATGTTTTTCTATGCAATTTCCTTTAAAGGTGAACACCATGTGAAGTCATAGCCCACTAGGAAGCTCAGTCATGGGGTAAAATTTAGGAGACAAGTTTCTCAACCTTCAGCAGGGCTAAGAAAAGCCAAATGGGTTGCTTATAAATGGTCCTCGTCAGGTTCCGGTCGACTGCGTCTCTTTGGCAGGCAGCGCCAGTTTCCTTCACACCTAGGGCCCGTCTTTCTGGAACAAACCGGTCCCCCTCTGAGTACTTTGCAGCATAAATCTATTAAGACGTCCATGAAAAAAACGAAATGCCGTGAAAAGGGACCCATGACTGAGCAAACATAAAGTTGGTGTTTTGCTTAAGCTATAAAAATAAATGGGGGACCACATCTCAGGTGTCACATCACTGGTACTTTGTATGACACATGGACTGTTCGTTTTTTGAATCAGTGGTCCGATATGAGTCAGAGTTACCTCCGCTTCCTCATCTCTGCTGGAAATGCTGCTTGAGAATGAGCACATTTTAGGCGATCATAATTAATCCAATTTATTGCATTGGATAAATAGTGGCTCTCATGGGGGCCATAGCTTTGCGTAATGGCAACAGCCTATACAATTCTTGCATCCATTCCCACGGAGTGTGTTTGTGTGTGTACATTGCCAAAGTAACCTGCTGGCTCTCAGGACTGACAGCTCTTTGGCAAACCCTCTCCTCTCGTCCAACAGAATACTTCACCACTTTCCAGAGGATAGCCTCCATTTTGATCATCTTCATAGTATTCGTTTCTTTAGGTAGTCATGATCCAAGACTCTTCAATTGTTTCTAAATTGAATTGAACAGTTGTGCAAATGAGCATATACTCTTAATCTGAGTCATTCAGTACTTGCCTATAATTTTCCCATATACTACTGACAGGAAACAAAATGGAAACGTTTTTTTACATGTATTTCTCCTTCAATCATCCTTCTTTTCCTTTAATCTAGACAACAGGAAGAGTGGGAAGAGGAAAGGAAGAGGTTAGAGCATGGAAACAGTTTGAGGTGTTGCCCTGAGCGGCTTGATGGTAAAGTATATCCCACTATCCCAGACTGTAGCAGCTCAGCAGCTCTTTCATCAAACAAGCCCTCCTGCTAAAAGTGGGTGAAAATGATCCTACCATGCACTGTCAGTATCTGAAGTGGGATACATATGTTACAGGCTGAGGTGTTTATGAAGTGCTCCGGATTAGGCTGGACGGTATATGTGTGTGACTGTGTGTGTGTGTGACTGTGTGTGTGTGTGTGTGTGTGTGTGTGTGTGTGTGTGTCTCTTTTGAGGCAGCCTGTGTCAGGAGATTGACTTTGCCCCACTGTTTCCTGGATGATCATTAAAATTCCTCTGCAACACACACACACACACACACACACACACACACACACACACACAGATAATTTTGTCCACAGGGAGGAGGGCCATTTAATGGAGAAGCAATATACTTGTGTGAGACTTTTCTCAAGACGCTACATTGACCTCAAAGTTGGTGAGAGAAGATCTTTGATGTTTTCTTTTTGAACGGTTCATAAAATGCCTTACCTTTTGGCCTTGACAGCTCTTTCCAAAAGCAATGACATGAATACCCAGCATAATGCACAGGTGTCAGGGTAAATTGTTTTGCTGAGAACTATTTCCTACTGAAGAACATTGGCAAACTGTATCTGTCCACCCTGAAGGAGTGCAAACTCTCTCAGATAGGTGCAGCTGCCAGCAGGAAAGTTTTCCACATGTAAAGGGCAGATCGCAGCAGACACAGAACAGAATCACACAGAAACTATTTGGATGGGTATGGATTGCACTGGGGTAAGAGAGAAAATATCTTTTTGTATTTTGGGTGAACTGTTCCTTTAAACCTTGTGATGCAACAAGAAACCAGCAAAACTGTGTTGTGGTGAACGTCGTAACTGAGCGTTCACACTGAGCGATGACTCTGTGAACTTTTCAATTTCACATCAAAGCTATTTTCATCTGCGCTCCCCTGACAGGACTGATTGAATTCCAGCGCTGGTTCAGTCCGCCGCGCTGACATTTTCTCTCGGTGGTTGAAGGTGTCAGCAGCACGAGAGCTCCCACCCGCTAGTGTTTATTTGAGCTGATATATCAAAAACTGGCCTTGACGTGCACTCGAGACCCAGGGCTCTTGCCACCCTATCACGTTCCAGCCGCTTCTTGCCCGGGGAAACACAAATGCTTTTATGCTTAATTGGAGGTGAAAAATGATATGAGATTATTTTCCTTGACTTTCACGTGTGAAAAATAACATCGACACGGACACCCGACTTTCCCAAGGGGGCTCTATTGTTACCATGGCAAACCAATAACACCACATCAATATTTAATCTCAACATGTCATATGGCTGGGGTAAATATGACTAAACTGCAGCTGACACATTTTACATTCGCCTTGTGAAGTGCAGGCCACATAGTTGTGGGTGTCTACTGGTTACCCATTGTTGATGGCCAGGCACCTTGCCAGGCCAGCTATAGCATGGTGTAATAGGAAAAAAGAAAGATTAATGGACCCTGGGGACCTGAGGACATTCTGTTTATTTTCTTAATTGCCTGAAGCCAGTGGCTGAGAGTGTTTGAGTCGGCAGGTGGTATACGATGTGGGAGTGAGAACAGAGTACGAGAGAGAACTGGTGTGTGTGTGTGTGTGTGTGAGTGTGTGTGAGTGTGTGTTCAGAGGGAGACGGTCCATGCCGTAGTCAGATATTGCTCTGGCCCACTAAGTTCGGAGAGTGAGTAATAACTCAAGGCACGGCGCTAAGGATTTCTTTATGAGGTGCCTCTATGGTCTAACCTCGGAGTGTAGAAATGTTGCTGCTCAGAAGAAAATTCATTGTTTCTGTACCAGACTTGGGTCAAACACTATGTGCAAATGATTCTTAGCTTAAGTAGTATTTTTAAAAAAGCAAAGGTCAAAGAAGAGACTTTCTAATACTTGATTGCGATGGTCTTGACTCTTGGACTCATTGTATTGTCCTCGTGGAAAACCCTAAATCTGGTAGCCCAAGCAAGTTAAAGGAGCAGTCAGTCACTCGGCCCGAGTGCAGTCTATCCATCCCGAGAGTTGTTCTTTGATTTGGCGAGTGATCCTTCCTTGCTTGTGGAGCTCGAAATGTCAAAAAAAATTTCGTGAAAAAGTCGACGGCAAACAGCTCTTTCCGAAAAATAATTACACATCCCTCTGGGGTGAAGAGTTTTGTTGGGAACGAATTCCTGCCAAAGAACAAACTACATCTATCTGCCCCCATGGAGAACAAATTAGAGGCAGATAAATGCAGTTTGCCTATGTTCTTCACAAAATATTTGGTTTGAACTCAAAAAAAAAAAAAAATCTATCCAACTGCATTACACTGGGATTCTGGGGAGACAAGGAAGACCACAGCAGAAACCTCGCCAAATCATACAGAAACTACCTAGATGGAGAGACTGCACTGGGGGTATGTAGGAAAATATCTTATTTTAATGAGGGTGAACACTGTAAATTATTATTAACCCATGTCTATTTGGCTGCATAACAAAATTTTGCCTGTGGTGCATGTATTTATTCACACAGCTCTGGTCACTGCTAAGCACCAAAAATGACGCCTTAAAGCATTTTTCATTTGATCACCCTAAAAATAAAATAGATGTCTGAAACAAATGCCCATTCACCTCCCTAACAGCTGTAGACTGCATTTCACAAACAGTATCCGTTTCAATTTGGGGTCTGCAGTGTGAGACTGCCAAGATACACCCCACCAAAACTTTTAACAGGGCTTTTGGGAATATTTCCCAGGCTATTTCTGACCATCTCTAATTCTGTCCTGTGAACATGTGGAAATTACCACGTTGGACACTGCTTTTCTCTGTGAAAATGCTTTCAGCTACAACCTAAGTGCCGTCTTCCCACAACTGAACATCGTGCAAGCCAAAGCCAGACACATGTCCGCTAGGAACACCGAGACTCATCACAGTATCATATCCGGGACACAGGATGTGACCAACGGAGGAGAACCAATGTCATTTGCAGACAGCCTACTTAGAGCTGCTACAACAGGCACCTGTCTTGGGAAAAGGCAGCGGGAAAAGGGCTCTCCCACATGATCGGAACACTCCCAGAAAAAAAAACATCCAAGGCTGGAAATGAGGAATCGCCACGTCTTTTTATCTGGGTGACTGAAAGAAGGAGAGAAAAAACTCACATCAGCTTGCCAAAACCTGTTGACACCATCTCCGTCTCTTTCAAACAGCTGTTCATTCATAAGATTACTCCGAGTTGTGCAGACATCTCTGCTCATGCTTTTAGCTGGATAGGTTGAACATGCACATTCACTTCCTCAACATAAATGTATTTTGCAATGCCAGTAAAGCAACTTTGTATTCATCCAAACTGAAAAAAGAAAGAGAGAAAGGGAGAAAGCATGAGCGAAGCAGAGAGGACACATAGGAAGGGCAGAGAAAGAGATAAATAATAAGGTATAAGGACAGAAAAAAAAGGAAGAAAGGCGTGACAGAGAGGAAAAGGGGGGCCGTGAAGGAGGAGGAGGAGGGATATGAGAGATGGTTATAGCGGAGGTAGATTGCCATGACAACCCCCGCTGTATCCCAAGTGTTTTTATGTTCTACCTCTCTCCGCTGGATCCGGATGGATGACTAAAGCCGGGCCAAGTCTCCTGAGGTATCTATTGGAATTACCATCATTTTCCACAAGGCCTGTGTAGTAACAGGGTCAGCTGTATTCCCGCTGGTGGAAACTCCACGTAGAAGCAGTAAACAGGTCAGATATTGACAGGTGGGGCTGGATATTGCTGCCGTTCAATGAAAGTCGTGTATCTGCAAAAACTACCTTGCTCAGGATGAATGAAAACATGGCATTCTGTCTCATAGACGCCCATGTAAATCTGAACCCATGCAGAGTGTTGTTTAACAGGCTTCAAGGGTCTTGAGGTTATTAAATTAATTTTAAATAAAAGAAAAATCAAAACCGGCCAATTTCCAGATAGCTTTTCTTCTTCTTCTTCTTCTTCTTCTTCTTCTTCTCCACAACATGGTCAATATCAAGATTCCAGAATTCGTAGCTCATGAGTTAGACTATATGTGGTCTAAATAATAATAAGAAGAAGAAGAATCATAAAGCATATGTTCACATTTTGATAACTCTCTTTTTCTTTTAAGGAACAGCCTTGCATGACGGACTGGCTCGTACGCCTCGTGTGGTGCAGTGTAAATAATGGCAAATGGAAAAATTTGCATACCCAAAAGACAGACACTGCGATGAATTATGTGTCCAGCGTCCTCAACAATTTGATGAAAGCTTCTTCCCGACCAGATTCGTAAATCAGATGTGAGCTGAATTTAAAGTACTTGGGGCACAGAAGTTTTTCCTTTAGTGGACCCTCATCATGACATACCAGGCAGTTTAAGTGAGGCTGAATCGAGTGGAAGCTCTGGTAATAATTGAAGCCAAGATATTCCCTTCCTCCATGCATCATCCATTTCCAATTATTCAGAGAGCAGATCCTCTACAGCACGCTGTGCACAACATTTATAACCATAAATAAATTGCTTTTCTGCTCATGTGCAAAGGCAGCTAATGATGCTCAGCAGTCTCAATGCCATACCACTATATCCTGAAGCAAACGTCTGCCTTGTCGATGCATGTGCTTTCACTTGCCATCTCTTTTTCTCGTCCATGTCAACAAGTGTCTGAGAAAGCTAAGAAATACAGTCGCCGCACATTGTTGAGCACGTCGCTTGAGGTGGGACATCAGACGTGGTGACAGGACCCACCTCAACCTGGAGGCTGCCGCTCACAGACGATGCATGGTCAACAGCCCTTACTGCAAAAGCCTCTCTTCCTGCCGGTAAAGCCATCAGGATGCACCAGAGGGAGGGTCGGGGGTGAGGTGAGGTGGAGGGAGACAGAGAGATAGAGAGAAATAGAAAAAGAGGGGATAAGTGGAGAGGAAGAGAGATGAAAGTGAGAATGAAGAGAAAATGATGATAGTGAGATTAGGGACAGAGGGAGAGATGTAGAAAGAACAAAAAATAAGACATGGAGATGGAGAGGCAAAGTGGGAGAATGAGTTGGGTATTGGCATGGACCTCATGATACTATACGCATCACGATATATATGATATGATTTTTATCACAATACATTGCAACACTCGGCAGAACTGACTGAAAATGTAGAGTTTAAAATATGGCTTACTACATCACACCTGGGTAGACTAATAAAATGGAAGCAGACGGGCCAGACTTTACCACCTGTCAATCACCGCACCAAAGTCCACCGGTGCCACAGTGGGAGAACCTGGCGGCAAATTTCAGCTCACACACAGAGTGGACAAATGAATCATTCAAACTATCAGAACCATGGGCCACCACAACATTTTCAGAGTTTTATTGCCTTAATTAGATATCATCAAATGGAGATACTTGAAAGCGTTCATGAACAGAGTTGCTTAGTTCATGTTGTAAGCTGAATTCAAGGATAAAATCATACATAGTGTTTCAGTGTCTCAAAACAAGACATTCAACTTTATTACCATCTTCATTTCATATAATGTGCCTACCTTTTATATCTGAGGGCTGAAATAATTAATCGGAGTAACATGTAGCACTGTAATTAAGGAGATTTTGGTATATGTATATATGAGATGCTTTCATGTTATTTTTGTAAACTGAAAGTCAGTCCATTTTAAAGGGTTTGCAGAGAATTCATCTGCCAATGTTTGATGTGATACTATAGGATGCTCCCATGTTGACGTCATGTGACCCACTTCAGGGAGTTCAAACAGAAATAAAATGTCTTGTGTTTGTTCCTCCATCAGGTATGAATGAACTCCACTGTTGTCCTACCCCAATTATGGCAGCACCAACAGGTTAGGGGCCCAGGAGGGAAGCAGGCTGTGATTCAACAGAGACGAGAAAAACTAGAAAATATGGGAGCACCTGTGTTTGCTGGGGCTTCAGGAAACTGTACTGAACAAGTAAGACACAGGGGATGACTTGGATGAGGATACAAAAAAAAAAAAAGAAGTTGAACTAATAATCAAGTCTATATTGTACGGGCAGAAACAGCCATTAAAGCACCAAGAAATGCCAGAGAGACATTTAGTGATGGCCTGTTGATAGCAGTGATTCTGAAAGGGCTGCCAGAGTCATACAATCCTTTTGCCATCTGTGTGACACAGGGTGATGGAGACATAACCTTTGCAGAGTTTAAAACTAAGCTATGAAGTTTAGAGAATGATAATGTAATCAAAGTGAATATCTCAGCTGGGAGAGAGTAGCGTGGCCCTGAACATCACTTGCTTCAGTTGTGGCCAAAAGAGACACAAGGCCTTGATTTGAATATGAGACTTCAGCACCTTACTCACCCCATCAAAAAGGGGCTGCTGAAAGAAACTGGAGGACGCTGTTTGAAACGTCAAGATGTATGCTGATTGAAAGCAACCTTCCAAAGGATTAGGGTTAGGGTTGGACATATGCCGTGATGATGGAGTCATTCACAACAGATGTTTATACAAACATGTAAAACCAAGCCCACACTACATGTTGACACGGAGAGGACCTAACCTTTCAAATATGAGAGAATGTGGATCTCTATGACAAGAGGACATTACACTCACAATGTGAGAAGGGCATATTTGTAGGACATGATAAAAATACCCCTCAGACCTAGTCTACTGTCCAGACACTAGAAAAGTCTGGACAGTAAGACTTTTATCCTGCTGAAGATATAGGTAGATCTGGAACAAATTCACTCCTAAAATGAGACTCTCTCTCTCTCTCTCTCTCTCTCTCTCTCTCTCTCTCTCTCTCTCTCTCTCTCTCTCTCTCTCTCTCTTTAAATTACAAGTCATGTAATTCAAATACATGTAATTCAAATACAGAGGTGAAAATGGTGTTGAACATCTTGTCTCAGTCTGGGTAAGCTGGAAAAAAAGATGCCGAAAATGTTGTAGTATTCCTTTACACACAAGCTGGTTAATTTTGCCATTAAGAGTGGAGTTGAAAAACAGTGCAATGAAAGAAAATGTGTTGTTGCTATAACTAAGTAAGGGGAGTGGACTACAAGAAGACTTTTTCTCCAACAGCAAAAATGGCATCAATATGTGCCTTAATGCAAATGGTGGCACAGTATGATCTCACTCTCCACCAGATGGATGTGAAAACAGCTTATCTACATGCTCTGGTTGATTGTGGGGTTTATGTGGAGCAACCTGAGAGATTTGAGGTCAAACCAGACTCAGATGAAAAGCTGAATAAGTCAGTGTATGGACTGAAACAGGCAGAAACTGGAACAGAGTGTTACACAATCACCTGGGCAAAAATGGTTTTGAACAAAATCCAGCAGATCATTGTGTTTAGACCAAACACGCTGAAAAAGGAGCTCTTATTTCCTGGAAATCAAAGAAGTAGCCCACAGTTGCATTGTCTGCATGTCAGGCAGAATACCCGGCATTGCCAGAAACAACATTCACACAGGAGAGTGTGTGTCTCATGCAGTCACTGGGCAGAATGGACAGTGAGTGTCAACATGCACTAGTGAAAATCCTGGAGGGCAACCAAGGTGCAACAGCTCTTTCAAAGAACTCTGTATGTTGCCAGAGATGTAAACATGCCGACATAAATCAGTGCTCAGTGATGGTAGAGTGACCACTGAACACCGTCCCACAGCAGACACGGTAGCAGATCACCAAACCTCTATCAAAGTTGAAGCTGAAGTTTGTTTGTGAAATTCATGTTTGGTATAGGAATTACATAGTCGAACAAGCATGTAAGGACAATGTCCTCAACATAGACTTTGTCCAGTATGAGAGCAAGTGGGTTCTTCAAGTGGGACTGATGGCTGCATGTGTGTTTATTCCTCCATTTCTAGATTGCAGCAAAACTATACATTGCGTGCCCAATGCCACCACGTCAGGAAACATCCACCACGCTGAAGTGTCCCTGAACAAAACGGTGAATCCCTACCAGCTCCTTGGCTGCCGCTCTGTTGCTGACCGTGACCTCTGTCTTCCCTGGAACGGGACAAGAGCGAAGAGAATTTTCCTCCAAAGATCAAGAGGATTACATTAGAATACTTTCAGGAAGAAAAAGTCCGACATTGCCTTTAAACACATGGTACATCCAAATATCATTGACAACCTACAAATCAAGCAGCTGCCATAAAGCCTTGAAGCTACAAGGAAAGTGGGGCTCTCAAGTGATATTTCAGCGGACAATATTTCATACAGGGCAAGCCATAAATGTCAACAATAACCAATGAGGCTTCACTCGCCAGAGCAAACCCGTCCAGACTGTCCATGTTTTTTATTCTTTCTGGACATACTGCAAGACACTTAAAGAGTGCCCTAGTACCTGCTTTCATTGCGTCAAGGTTTGTTTTTATTTTTCCCCCAATTTACACAAAAAAAAAAAAAAGAAAAAGAAAATGACATTACAGATGCTGTCACCTACTTACTGGTGCTCTCTCTCATGGAAAATGTAAAAAGGGGCCCAGCCTCGTTGAGGTCAGGCTGACATTGCCAACGAGAGGTGGCCAAGTCGCAAAACAGATGTTTACTGTTTTTCTAAGGATGATTTGTCCTCTGCTCAATATTGACTCGGGTCCAACCATAACCCAACTCCTTTAAGTGAGCGCGGCGTCACAGAGTGGCCCGAGGGGGGTAAGAACAGGCCTCGATGCGTGAACCAGGTGTGTGCGTGTGTTACTGTGAATATTATCGTCCGCATGCTTCATCAGTGTGTGGGTACTTTAAGTGATTTTATGATGCCGACGGTGTCTGGATTTGTCAGTGTTCGAGCAGGTGGGCAATAAAATGATCAGATGGAAACCAAACGGAAAGTGTGTGCGCTGTTGTCTCCGTGTGTCTCTGTGGAGGCGCTGCACATTAACACGTTTTTGAGATGCGTTTGTTTACGATATTGTCGGCTTGTATGTACGCTATGCATGTGTTTTCCTTCATGCAACCTGTACGTCTGAGCGTCTGCTGATGCAGTCATGGATGGCCCCTCCAGTCCGGTATAGGTCTCTCCACAGAAGCCATTAAGCAGCGCGTCTGTTGGAATAATGTGTTTGACTTGGCTTTGGGGCAGGAGCAGGTGCTGGGAGGACCGGCCCAGGGCTGCCGCTCACCGTCGGCTTTGATCCCCAGGCCAGGGACCAGTCTTTCCCTTTCTGTCTCTCTCCTTTACTCCTCGTCTTTGTCTCCTTGTGTTTGTTTTTCTGTCCCTCTTTCTCCCACTGTTTGGTCATTGTCCTCATTGCATCTCTATATTGTCTGGATGTCTTCCTCTCTTGCTCTATCTGCCGCTCTCCCTGTCTTTATCTCTCTCTCTTTCCCCATCTTTGCCTTAATCTTTCTTTCTCTGTCCCCATGTCTTTTCTATTTAACCTGTTCTATCTATTCTCTCCTCTCTTTGTCTTTCTTCTTTACTCTCCCTTCTCTTTCTTGGACAGCTGTTAGAGAGCTTAGCTGCGCTCCTGCCCCCTTACAATTGCTGACATGCCTGTTAGGTTTCAGCTACACTGCTGGGTGCACAGCAATGAGTGCGAGTTTAGATTTATGCCTTCAAAAGAACCACTGCAAATGAGGTACTTAAAGGAGAGACTTGCTGTTTCTAAACCCGGACATCTTTTAGGTCTGTTTTCAAAAAATCATTTGGAACAGCTTCACCACTTGCTTTAATGTTGAGGAACTTACCACTGTGCTTCATCTTCCTCTCTGGGCGTCACCACAGTTCAATGGGGCAATTGTTTAAACCTTCAAAAAACCATGATATATCTCCTTTTTGAAAACAGGAAGCCCGCAGTATGGTCATATGTGAAAATGGTAAAGTCATTACAACCTGATAGAAAGCATGGTTCTAGTAGGACATATAAGGACATGTTTCTGTGGTACCAGTGAAACATTCATTACCTTTTGAGAACTATCATCTGCTGTTTCCATGTATTCCTGCTCTCAGACATGTTTTTGCACAAAAACAGAAAAACAGTCCTTTTGTGTTTCAATATGTCTTTGTCCTTGTTTTTAATTCTTGTGTCATTCATTTGAGTTCAGTGTTTATCTTCATATCTGGTCTTGTAAATGAAATTTTTGCAGTTAAAGTTTTTGTAATAAAGTCCATGGTGTCCTCTGGGAGGGGTGACACCGTTCTTGATGACTGGTGAGGAGGCAGCATGGTGATGTGTATTCAACCTGTTCCATGGAGTGATCTACTCTGGTTGAAACTGAAAAAAGCCTTTGTGATATTGGAAATTCCAGGCTAAACCTGAAGCTACCTCAACCCCATAATTTAGATCTTTCTCTTTCTTTGGCTCTCCCACTATAGCTTTCCCTCTATCTGTTCCAAGACATAAAACTGCTGAGGAAAGTGGACTACTACCATTTCCAAAGACAAAAACAACTCAGGGCAATTATAACATGAAGTCAAAATGAAATGGTATTTTGAGAGCATCTTGTGTATTTCTGTTGAAAAAGGACATTTGGGTGCGATGTAATATGGTGAGGAATCATTAAAACATGTAAACCACTGAGATAATAAAGGCAAATGATATATTGTTCATGGTTTAGTGAATATTTAGACCTGCTGGTAGAACATGAGGTAGCCATTAAAGATGCTCAGTGCAATGGAATTTTGATAGAAGAAAATAAATAAATAAATAAATAAATAAATAAATAAATATTATTATTATTAATTATGACAAAATTTCTCATAAATATCTAATAGGATAAAATGATCAAGTCATGACAGTTTATATCAAAAAGATCAAAGGTCAACGTCATTGTGACATCTTAATGGTCTGCAAAAAAACACTTGCCTGGCCATCAACGCCATTACTCAGCATTTTCACTTCAGCCTCCAGCTTGTGTGGTCCACCACAAGCTCACTGGTTTTGCTGATATTGAGCTTCAGGTGATTATCGTTGCACCATGTGAGGAAACCCTCTATCTCTGTGCTCCTCTGTAAAAATAGCCTCTAAGTGAAGACAGCCTGTTTCTCACTGGAAATTATTCACTTAAGTCATACATGTCAGTGTAGTGCTAACTTCCACTTTGCCAATCCTCCACTTAATACCTTTCATTAATTTCCTTCAAAGTCTTCACAACAAATAATGGTAGAGTAGGTAGTGAGTAAATTTTCATTTTTGGGTGACCTATTCCTTCAGGTAATTAAACCAATTTAGCTCAACCCAACACCATCCAGTGCTGAATGGCAGACAAAACCAGCCCCTACAAGATGATAGGACACCCAGTATTTAACATGGACGTGCAGTGGGCACATGCTTTTAGCTCCGGAGTCCCTGCCTCCTTTTCTCCCTCCTTTACTCTCTCTCTGCCTAAAGGTAAAGCCATTAGCTTGAAACGAAACAGCAGCAGCAAAAGCAGCAGCCCACTTGGGTTCAGGCAGACAAGGGGAGGGAGACGATGAAAAGCAAAGCCCAGGGCCGTCACAGGGCCCTGAAAAAGAGTGGCCTTTATTGAAGGAGCCCACTCCCATGCATTCCTCTGCCAAGAGCCCGGGCCTCCCTGGAGAAGCCGGGATGAGAGGCTGACTCACACTCAGATGAAGGCTATGGCGCTGGAGCTGCTCCAGGGGTGCAGTAGCAGATGCACACACACACACACACACACACACACACACACACACACACACACACACACACACGCACGAGCACACACACACACACACACACACAAGCATGTGCACACACACTCATGCATACAGCTTGTTCCTCCCTCTCCCAGCGTTCCTGTCTCTCATTGTTCTGTCAGTCAGTCAGGAAGGGTTTTTAGCTGTGATCCACAGCGAGGATTCTCTATTTCCTGAATGGGTAATGCACAAAGGCTTGTAAATCACAACTGACTGATTTATTGGGTTTCAGAGGCTGAGGTAGGTGGGATATTAGATGCTCCTTGGAGATCTCATACTGAAATCATTCAGTGAGAGCAAAAGGCTGTTCTGTGAACAACGGGTGAGAAATTGCACTGTCTTGGGCCCGGGTTTCCCAAAAACGTACAATGGGACAACAGTGTTAAAGAGATTAGTCTTTTTTTTTTTTTTTTTTTTTTTTAAATAAAGTTATGCTTATTTAGGCTTGTGAGATTCTCACTGTATAAGAAGCTTGTCATTAGTCTTTTTTTTCCCAGTTACTCTTAGGATGAGCATCCCAGAAACTTTTAAGGGACAACTCTGTTTTTAAGAAGCCTAGCTTAAATTAATAAGCCTGTCGCATCAATTGTTGATACTGGAAGCAAAAACTTTTAGCCCCTTTACATCTGTCTATAACTGTCTATATATTTAACTTTCCCCCAATAATTTCATATGTAATCAGATTTCTGCTCCACTGTGTCGGTCGGTCTGACTCCAGAAGGCCCAGCAGGGCTTTGGCATTTAAAAAAAAAGGTGCTTGTTTAATATTTACTTGTTCTCCATTATTTTTTAAAATACAAGCTTTATGATTTCAAACCTCCCTTGAAATTAACTGCTGTGTCATGTAAGAAAGACACTCCCAAAATTAGAGGACACGGATGCAGTTATAAAGTTTGTTTTTGAGGGATTACGTCCTGTGGGAGTCATGTGACATGGTGTGTGGTAGCACGTGTGTGCTGAAATGAAAACATCCAATTTGGGCATAATAAAATGAAGAGAAAACAGAAACCAAGTTAAGCCTTCACATTTAGTCTGATGGACTATTTAGCTGAGGTGAAGTTAGGAAGCTAAGCTAGGATATCTAAAACTCTGCTGACTGTTTGGAGACAGCAGCACGGATAATGAAGAGAAGAGGGGCAACCTAGACATTTGGCATAACCTTAAAACAACACTGATATTATCCTTTAAAACCCTGAACTCTGCCTTTAATACACTTTTGGGAAACCCAACCCTGGTTTAATGGAAGGAAAAGACCATTTAAATGCCACAATGTCATGAGTCACCCAGGACAATATTCTGTAATTCATAACCGTCGTGTCAGCACCAAATGATTGATGGAGAACAGGAAATGCATACATGAGGAGATGAACTACAATACAAAGAGAAGCCCACATGTATGGGAACTTCTCCAGAGAGGGATTGGCCTTTATGTTTGCAGGGGTTAAAAGGGGAGGGGGCGCCTACTAAAATAATATTCACATTATTTTTACCTCGGGCTGTTCTGTGGACAGAAAATTATTTGTACTAAACCTGGAGGCCGAGGAAACAGGAGTCTGAGCTATGATGTTAATCTTCAGAGCTTCCTCCCTGAGAATGGAGATGTTTTAGGGACTATTATTAACTATTATTTGAGTTTTTACGAGTAAATGAATTTAATTTTATAGTTCTACTAGCAGTTCTGAAACAGAAATAAACCCATGGAAAATCCCTGTGGGTGCAGCCTGAGTGTCCACACAGTCAGTCCTCTCCATTGAAAAAGTCCAGAGGCATACAGTAGACCAGGTCTTGGCTTTGGGGAAGGCCTTTTCATGTTCAGGAATATACTCTGAGCTGACCAACATAATACAAATAACACATGTGAAATTTGTGTTTTAGTGTGGATTTTCCCTTAAATGTTAGGAGAAATGAGAGCGAGGAATACAGCACTTAAAATGTATAAATATGTATTATTTTCTTTTCCAGCTGAGGATCAGGAGCTGGAGGTTCATTGGAGTTAGTGTTACATCCCTGTTACTTCACTCACCAAGAGGCTTTGAATCATCCTTTATATTGCCTACCTGTGTCATCTCTGTTCCATGAGTTATTTCCCTAAATCAATACCCAGACAATGAGCAATAAATAACTGATCAAAAAGGCTCAGCAAATGGTTTTCTCATGACGGATGGATTTCATTTAAATCATTTGTTTTATTTTGTGATGTCAAAAGAGGAGCTTGTCGGGGGGGATGATGTAAATTTAGAGTGCAGTGGTTCAGCAGTGAAATCAGGTAAATCGATTGCAGCAAAATCTCCTTGGCTCATTTTGACTGGACATCCAGGTTGGATCCTCAGATATTCAGGAAAAAATATTGACATTGCTGCCCTCTGGACATGTAGCCTTTTTTTGTTGCCACTGAAATGTGTAAACATGGTACTACCTATGATATTTCCTGGAACTTGTTATTTGTACCCTTAATACCTAATCTCTATCTTGCCAGTGAGCAATATTTGGTAGTCTAATAACAATAACAACTGTAATCTGTACCCTGAGAGCAGCAGAGAACATCTAATCAAGACTAGTCATTTTTAGACCATGCAAGAGCAAAATCTTCTTTACAAGCCAGAAGTTAAATAGGGGTCAATGAAGATGGACTGGAACTGACAGCTGAACTTTCCTGCCAAGCTGAAGCCCCAAATCCCTCAGTCCAACCCTAATGCTGGAATAATAGAAGTCTGCTTTTAAATCAAGATTTTTTTGTCTGAGAAATAAAGCTAGATTGATACTCTTGATGTAATAGGCTACTCTTCAAACTTGATGCTCATGTGTCCTTAGGTTCGTCATCTTTCCCCTCTACAGAATGAGTTTAGGCATGGAAAAAGCCGAAAAGGGTAAAGTACACATATAGCATGGAGGACTTCAAGCGGCAGACTGTTCTTGATTGCCTCTTCGGTGGAATCAAGGAAATGACACAGGCTAGCGACCAAAAAAACATTTAAAACATAACAAATGATGTTCTGCTCACAGTGACTTCCACCAACGCCCGAGAGGATCATGGTCGCATCGTTCATAACTCTCAATCTACAGAAGTCCAACATCAGGAGATAACATCAAGCAAATACCTGTCTGGCACAAAAAGCAGGAAAGTCAGAGCCGTTGTGGAGGTATGTGTCTGGCAGCGAATCCAGACATTCCTCTGTGTTCAGGAATCTAGACAACAACAAGCTTTGTGTCCTGCTGGTGGCCACTGACCGATGACAGCCCATTCTCTGCGTCCTCTCTGGCTATTGTCCGTGCTGTGATTGACTGAGGAAGGTGCTTGTTGTTGCTGGACTCTTATCTGTGTTTCTTGGACGCGGCGGCAACACGCAGTCGCTGCTCCAGCGAGGCTGTCTGATGAAGCTGAGCAGACCCCAAAACTCCAGGCACCTTTCGGCAAAGCAGGCAGGCTAGTATTGCACAAATGATGGCGATGGAGTCTGTCTTTGTGTCCATCAAAATTGCAGCTTGCAGGTGGAAAAACAGAGAGAAATCTAATCCGAGGCACACTTTATGAACAAGGTTTAAGAAATATTTGTTCTATTGGCACTGTTTGCTGCGCAGAACCAAAATGGGCGCGTTTCAGTGTCTTGACCAGGGACTATATCAGTGTGTGCTAACAGTGGAACATTGGCACATTTATGGTGAAAGAGAGGATGATTAATTTTAAACCCTTTTCTTCCCAATGATGACTTTTATATGCCACCCAGCGCTCTTTCTCTAAGTTGCTGCTATACTGTGCGCCTTGCAACTTTCCCATAGAGAAATATAAATTTTGTAATTTGTTGCACTGCAGCTCTGAGAGCTCATTCTCTCCCACCCTGTGATCCACTGGGTGAACATTTGCCATTGCCAAAGAATTCATATTACCACCTGCACTCCCATCCACTGAGGACCCATCACTGACTCCCTGCGGTGTTGTTATGCAGTGTTATTAACTTGGAAGCACAGCACTATTGTTCATTGGCATTTTCATTTTGGATCCCTCAGTAACTGAGTAAGAGGGGGCCATCAGGCAATACAAAAGAAGCAGACTGAGCATGCAGGGGCTGAAACTTCTCACAAGCTGTCAGGAAACCTACGGTGGATGAATACCTCTCTACTTTCCATTGTTCCACTACAAAACACTGAAATTGTTTTCCCTTTAGCCCTTTTTTCTCACCAGACGAATGAATGGAAAGGTGCTGAAGTCAAAGAGAAGGCTTGGAAATGCCAAGGTCGCTCTCAGGCTCCTAGAAACTGTAGCAGCATTCAGCGGCCATTTTTTTTGGTTTTCCTTCAAGGCCGTTGAAGCTCCAGTGGCATTTTAGTAGGTTTTCAGACAGTAAAGTGAAAATACAAGTGATAGAATATATAAATGTGAGGATACTGCATGAGCTAAATTTGACCTTACTTATAAAAATGTGCATATATTTTTACTGATGACAAAGATAGAGGCATGGGTCCAATCTGGTTTGACCCATTTGCATTTTTCAGGATGTATGGTAGAGTGTACTGTGAGAAAACTTTGATGAGACTGGTTAAATAGAGCCACGAGTGGTTTGGGGATGTCATGAGCCCAAATTTATCATAGACAAAGTTTTGGTGATTTTTTAAAAAAAATCTGTTTCATCTCCATTTTTTTTTTTTTTTAAAATTTCATGGGGTCTTTAATTTCTTGACATTGATAAATGAAATGCATCTCAAATAGCTCAAGTTCTTGCAACCACAGTGTGCACACAGATGAGTGTGTGACCAGGCCAGTGCAGTTGAGCTCAATTAGTGTCTGTTGAGCTGCGTGAGAACGCCCACAGATGGTTATAGAGTGTGTGAGGGCAGGGAGAGAACAAGGTGTGGGCTACAGGTTGGATCGACGACAGCGCTCTCTCTCTCTCCTTTGTTCTCCACCTCTGAGGAAGGAACAGGTGATAAAGGCGGCACACAGGGACCTATCCTACTACACATGGCTTATACCTAAAGCTGCATTTAATAAGAAAACCAAGGACTGTGATGTCAATGAGTGCATGAATTGAAATGTTTCCACTCCACTCTTACATAAGTGCCTCCAGCCACTCTGTAACACACATGGTTGTGGCCATCCAGAGAGGATGCCTTTAGTAGAGCAGGACTTGGCTGCAGTGAACTGAAAACAAATTCCTCTCAGATGGGGGTCCTTTAAACAAAATCTTTTGAAATGGAGGTCTGTGGTCAAATATGTATTTTGCGGAGGCTTGACATGAAAGTGTTTGGGAACCCCTGGTCTGGTAAATATAGCCCCATTCCTTGATCGTACACACCCTCTAACTTTTCAATGACTAACAATGAACACACCCTTCTGGTGGCCCAGGTTGATCGGTCATTTTGTGGGTGATCTTCAAATTAGCAATCCTAATCCCACGTTTGGGAAAGACATCAGTGGTGTAACTATGGAAGTGTCAACAATTTTGTGATGCTTTTTTGTTGTGAGGTGAAAACATCTTTTACAGGATATTAAGGTACAGCAACACGGTTTCTTAGAGACAAGGGATGAAGTGGGAACATGTAGGGTGGAAAAAGATAGAAATGGTTAGGATTAGGATTCCTCCTTTGGAATAAGAAGGCATCCAGAATCAGATTTGTTAGCCAATGTGAGGTACCATTACCTAAAATGTGGACAGGCAGACTTCATATGTCCTCTGTGTTTAGAAACAGTGATGCAGGATGGAAAGTTATTCTGTGGGAAGGTAATACACCTGGTGGCATATAACAACACAATGAAGTACTTGACAGCAGAAAATGAGAGAAAGCACTTTATTATTACAATTATTTACCCTTTAGAGAAAACCTAAGGCAACAATTTGGCTTTGTAGGGGAGGACAAACAAGAGAATCCGTTTTTACAAAGCACTGCTCAGAGCAGCGAGGGGAGCCTAGGGATTGGGAAGATCAGGCATTTGAAATGAAGATGGTCAGACATAACAGGATGAACCAGGAGCAGAGGTGGATTAACAGTTGGAGATTGGCTCCCATGAATTTGTAAGTGATTCAGAAAAGGGGGATTATCCGCACACTGGATTAAAGCTCCATTCTAAGTACTTGCATTCATTGCTGTAGGATGGAAATATGGGTACCAAGTGTAAGCCTAAGTGTTGGTGTGATGTCAGGGTAGTGTAGATGAGTATAGTATTTTAATGTGAAGCCTTCTGTATCTGTGGTAAGATGAACTGAATGAAATGTCTGACATGGGACATACCCACTCTAAATCCACCCACTTTCCTCTAAATTCCAGTATTTGAAAGCATTGAGTGGCAAAAATGATTTACATCAGATGTTTACTGGTAAATGCCCTGATTTCCATCTGTCATCTGCACTTTGCATGAATCCCTGTGATATTTTGCAGTATGTTCCAGTGGACCGGGTATGTTCTTTTATAACACAGCATCAACTTGCATTAATGACCACACCCCTAATCTGTCCCCTTGTCGGACGGGGCTCCAGCTGGGTGCTGCCTGTTTCCTTGACCATTTATGTTGGCACGGGGAACGGCTGCTCCGTGGCCCGAGTGCACTAGCTCTCCCTTCAAAACAGGAAGAACACACTGCTCTCCGATAGACACAGGAGACGAAAAACAAACCGACCGGGGTCCAGAGACACGAGGCAGCAGGCTGCGCAGGGTGATAAGGGGAGATTTTAGCCGGTGTCCGACCCATTCCTACACATGGAGTTGTCTTCCCGGAATGTATGGCCTGCCCTATCTAGACGTTTAAAAGATGGGAAGTGCACATGCTTCAGAGGAAGTTTCTGTGCCAGCAGCATGGGCGGCATGCCAGATGCTTTCCCCTTAATATCAGTCTGATATTAGTTCCATGTAAGAACTATTTATTCTAGAAAGTAACTTGGGCTTTGTACAGCATTGAGGTTAAGATATTAGTTAAGATTACAGACTGTTTTAAACTTTTTTAAAGGTGCGGCAACTATTTTTTCCTGTCCCTCGCATTAGATGACCTTAATATATCAGAGGGGGGTTGACAGGTTGTCGATCAATAACAGTACCTTAACAATTACTTCAGCAGGTGCTAAGCTTCCTGACTTTTCAAAACTTGTTTTCCTGCCCATTCTGTTTTTGGAGCAAAAACTACCTGTTGATGAAACCTGCTGATGTGGTAATTCCTTGGTTGCTGACAGAAATTGAGAAAACTTAGACTTGGAGTTAAGATCTGAGATCGTTCCACACAATAGTAAGGCTAAGCTGTAGCATCCTCAGTTAAAATCTGACCTGGACCCTTTGCTGCATGTCATCCCCTCTCTCTGCCCTATCATTCCTGTCTTTCCCCACTGTGACTGTCTAATAAAGCAGAAATGCCTAAAAGAAGAAAAACGAAGATGTTAAAAAGATTTCAGATTGTTTTGCTCTTTTTGAAAAGGTGCTTTAAATATTTTGTTTTCCTGTCTCTTTCATCAAATGACCTTAATATACCAGAGGGGGGTTGACAGGTTGTTGATCAATAACAGTGTCCTGACAATTAGTCCAGCAGGTTCTAAGCTTCCTGCCTTTCAAAACTTGCTTTCCTGTCCATTCTCTGTTTTTGGAACAAAAACTACCTGTTGATGTTGTTGCAGTTCCTTGGTTGCTAATAGAGGTTGATAAAACTCATTGACAACTTAATGCCCCTTGAATTATGTAACTTGACCAAGAGCACAATCTCACTGACAGGAAGTGGCATCGTGAGGTAGCTGTGGGTTGGGGTGGCTGCCCAGTGCTGATAAAGACTGCCGCTGTTGTCCACTAAGAAGCTCCACTAGAGCAGCTGAGGTTCAGTGCCTTGCTCCATGGCAAGTCAGTGTTAGTTGTTCATTATGCAATGCTCTTTCAGGCAGGCCTAACAGATGTTTCCAGCTAGTCTGTGGATTTGAACCAGTGACCTTTTGGTCATCAGCTTGATTGGTTATTTGAAGTGTCTATTGGCTAAAATCCTTCCTCTAGCAACTCACACGCACCTGCTTGTCTGGAGTTGAATGTTGGAAGAACCACTTTTTGTTTTCCCTTAGTCTGGTGTAATTTTGTCTCTGTAATCAAGAAAAAAACTCAAGTAGACTGCCAGACACTTTCAAAAATGTATTCAAAGGGATGACAACTTCTTTTTTTAAATTCTAACATGAAGCAACCAAGTCAAAATTCATTATCATAGGTAAAAATCCTGTACTTCACAATATCATGTCTACCAAGTACTTAAGAGGCAAAGGCTTATGACTCTCCAGTCATGAATAGCTAACACTCATATGACTTTAACGGTGACCTTTCGTGTACTCTGACTGTTTTTCTTTCTTTCCAACGAAACTGAAAAAATAAACAAGGGCAGATGAAAAGGTGCCTTGTTGGCAAAGGTAGGCCACATTTCCGTATTGTCGCTCCTTGTTAGTTGATGATGGGCTGTCTCCGCATTGGGCAGCTGAGCCCAGTCACCGAGGCTGAGGAGAGGCATACACACATACACAGGCACGCTGGCCCCTTGCCTCAAAACATCTGCTGGCATGTCTGTGCCCTCTCTGATCTCCGATGACATGCCAACCACCGTGTCCTGCTCTGACGCCAGCCATCACAGTCTCTCTCACAGGTACAGTATGCATGCACAGGCACACAGCAGCCAGAGTGGCCTTGCATGAGAGCTGAAAGAGACAGAACAGGGGGGCAGGTCACTGCCAGCCAAATGAGGAAAAAACAAGGTGCACCTCAGCTTCTGCTGAAAAGGGATACTGACACTGAGTTCCTCGAACTCGCTGTCAGATGTATCAAAATTCTGCTGCATATTCTTAAATCAAAAGAACTAATGCAGGTTGGAGCATTCAAGACTTTTTTGTTTAATGGATGAGGTCAGCTCTCAACTCCCTTCCTCAGATGACAATGGGACATTAGATAGTTTGTGTGTCTCTGCAGTGGGAAGAGAGTTAGGGGGGGCATCTTAAATATTTGTCCTGTCACATTGTCTGAGATGAACTGTGTTCTCAGCCATGCCAGGAATGTGCCTGGCATGCCCACCCCATCCATCAGTCTGTCCAAATGGCCTGCCTTTGTCCAGCACAAATGCTTTTCCAAACAAAACACTTCATTAAAAGTGCAGTGTGTCAACCATCTACCTCCGAGGTTCTCACCCGGGGGTCAGGACCCAGCAGAGAGTTATAAGACGATAAGGTATGTTTCATTGTGCTTTAACTAGGTTGGGAAAAAAATCTATTTCTAACAACACATTAAACCTCTGTGTGAGATCATGTTTGCAATAATCAAGACTTTAAAAAATAAGACCTTTAAAAGAGCAATAAATATGCATCAAATGCATATTTCCAATGTGTAATTAAATACATTAAAATGAAAAAGGAATATGAAAAACAATCAGAGAAAAACAATTTACATTTTGTTTAAGTTTTGGTTCAGTTTTTTTTTTTTTTAATGGAAATATTGGATTTGTGGCATATTAAAATCAGATTCACGGCGGCAATGCAAATATAAACCAACAAAAACAAGGATTGAGGATTAATGGCTGCTGACAGTTCTAACTGGCTTCAGCAAAGAGCTTTTGTAATGTAAGTCAGTGTAGACAGGGTTGGTTTACTTGAAGCTGATGTCAGAGGTCAAATGTTCCAAACACTGAGGAGCTGGTGAGGGACAATTTGTTCTGTAAACGGTTCTGTTTGAGCCCGTTTCTACAACATTCGACCTGCGCTTTAAACACACCTGCTCTGAATGGCACCTCTAACACTTAATGATCTTGCTGTCAATGCTTGGAATATCTCGTCCTGGTGCTGAATTCCAGTTTCCTTTCAACTCAAGGCCAGTACAAATTTATCACCAGTACCTTCAGGCAGGAATCCATTAAAAATCTTGAAATGTTGAAAACTTCACGGCCAAGGAACAATCAAGTGATTGCTTGTTTAAAAAAATGACATGCTCCAGACCTTTTGCATGCTGTACATATTCCATGCACTAAAGACAGGAATTGTGATTTTGATGGCCTGTGAAAATGCCACACTGTTAATCACACTTTCATATTTCTGATTTGGAAAATGTTGACTCTAGTGCAGGGGCAGAACTCCTACGTTTCGTTCTGTGTTTGTGCCAGCCGCTGAGTGCCACATCAATCAAAGGCCACGGCCTCATTTCACACATGCAGAACAGGCCCTTATTGGCCACACATACACACACGCACGCACACACACACACAGGCAGATGCATGTTCATGTGTATGAAACACACTACCAGTCCATAAATACGAGTGTTCATACAGTAGGTGAGGGAGTGTTTTCTCACTTACTCCCTCACTAACATCAGGCTGATTAGAAGGGTGAAAATCTGGTCAGCTCTTTCTTCATTTCGCTGTACTGGGTGCTGAGCTGTCCGACAGCCTTAGCGTGCTCCTCGTCCACCTCTTCCTTCAGTCTCTGCTGCTCCTTCATGAACTCCTCCCACTCCTCCTTACACTGTTCCATGCTTGTCTGCAGCTGGGTGCTCTGCAGGGACGCAACAACAAGAGAATAATAGGTGAGAAACTTCACTGACATCCTGCTTGAGATGGCATTTCTATGGCTGAAATGTGAAAAAGCCATTCATGTGACTGGAGAGAGGAAACAGGAGTTGTGTTGTACAGACTCTGGGCCCTTTCACACCTATTTTGTTTGGTTCAGACCTTGGACCTTTCAGTTTGATCTGAACCAAAATTACAGGTGTGAAACCTCCCCCAAACCACAGTGTGGACCAGTCAAACCTTGGTCCGATGAAAAGAGGTGGTTTAAGTCCTCAAACTAAGAAAACATTTTTGGACGGTTTGGACTTGCGCTGGCAAGCTACTGTAGGATGAAAGGAAAAGATTAGCCATGGTGAGGAAAGGAGGAGACCGAGTTCTTCACTGAAATATGGGCCGATGATGTTATAAAAGGTGGGAAAAAACTCATGAAAATGCCGACCGTTTCCAGGATTTTTTTTGTAGCGGATGACAGAGGATATGACAGAATGGGAGAGCGCTTGAAGTTGGTGCAGCTAGTAGTAATCCCATAATATTATTATATGGCAAAGAAATTAAACTGATCATTCATTTTTCACCATTAATTCAAACAGCGATAAAAGGCTGCCCGCCAATGCCAGACGCATGCCTGTCTATGAACCAATCAATATCAAGTACAGGGAGACGCAGTGCACATAGATGATGATGACAGGACGCAGGTATGTCATGTAAAGGTTTTCAGTGTGCTTGCATAATTGCAATGTAAAGCCCAAATTAACTGAATCAAAAGTATAGAATGTGACAAAAAATGGCCCTTGGTTCAGACTTTCAGGTGTGAGAAGACCCCGTGTACCGCACACAGCATTTTGGGATTCAGCCTTTCTGTAGATCAGCCTGAGCCTGAGTTGTTACCTGCTGTGCTTCTAGCTCCCTCTGCTGGACTCTCTGTGCCATGTGATTAGCAGCCTCTACTGTGGGACAGAGGCAAAAATCAGACAAAATTATTTATTAAAAAAACAAAAAACAAAAAAAAAACACAGGACAGGTTTTGTGCACATTCAAAGTCACTTCATTTTCACTTCATTTCGTTACATTTGTGGGGCTACATCCCTATCACTAATTTATTTGACAAAATGAAAGCAGCATAACAGTGAGCTGAAATCCCTTCTTTGCCTTATTTTTTTATTTAAGTATTTGTTTGTATTTTATTAAGAAAACATGCAATTACCAGCAAATTCTAAAATGATTTTCAACTCAGAATGAAGCTACTGAAGGGAAATGCTGCTCCTTTGCCACAAAAGACTACCTCTATCATCATACTGCCATGAAGAATTAACTCACCGTACCACTGCAGCTGAAGAACAACTCAGTATTCAAAGTGTAAATGGCCTGAATTGTTAAGTGTGCTCGAAGATTCACACTCCTATGAATGTAGTTACTTTATATAGCATAAAATGACACAATTTAATCATAACCTGACAATCTAAAATGAAAGTGAGAGGGGACTTACGTCGCGTGATGACGTCACACAGCTGCTCGTGCATGGCCTCTGAACATTTGGGCAGCACCTGCTCGTTCGTCTCCACCACCATCTTGTTGAGGTTCTCCAGCAGTCTGCTCTCCCTGTAGCCTCGCTTCTCCTGAACAACAGCAGAGCAAAACTCTTACTTGTGTTTTCACTGAATAAAGAATGAAACACTGAGCAAAGTACATAGATATGGCACAATGCAAAAAGTATCCCTCTTTCTTCATTCAGTCTAGTTCTGGGTCTTGAGTCGTGTTGCTGTGTGTTTTCATGACACTGAGGTTGCAGAGACAGACACCATCTTAACATGAATCCATCTAGTATCAAAACAAAGTTAGTTCAAAGTTAGAAAATGCTTGCTAAGGTGACCTCTGACCTCCAGATCTCTGAATGAAAATGGGTCCTCTGGACACCCGCACATCTCCCCTTTGCAGACATGCCCACTTCATGCTATTCAGTTTTGGGTAAAAGCCATGCAGGGTTTTCCATGCAGTACAAATATCTTATTTTGGCCTGTAAATGGTGTATTTGTGCAGACTGGGGCCTAAACAGTCTCGGAATTGCATAAATTGGGTTTGACTGGAAAGCTGAGACTCTTGTGGATTCAGTGAGCCACATCTGATTCATGTGTGATGATGTTAGCCCCCATAGTAGCCATTTCATTGTAGAGAGAACATTTTTTAAACTTGTTTTTTAAACTCTCACTGTATAAAATGACCTATTGTGACCTTTAGGGATAATCACAACTTCATGATACTTTACACCCACAAACTAGAATATCATTCAAAAAACAATCAGTAGAATCACAATATATATCAAACTGGCATCAAGTATCAGGAGATAAGCATATGGTCTCAGCCCTAGTGCAAGGTGTGTGTATGTGTGTAATGGTGACTGCACACAGCAGGGTCCAGGCCATCACCCTGTGGAAGTGCTGACCAGCTTGTTTTGGCTGGAGCGCCACCTCACCGTTTCAAGCCGGTGGGACGTACCTCAAACTCCCTCACAAAGTAGCGGATCTCCCCCTGAGTGATGGGTCTGTGGTCCAGCAGTCTGGACTGGATATCACCCACATCTGCAACAGAAACAAGGAAGAACACACAAAGGACAGTGAATTTGACTTACATTTAGTTTTTAGTGCCATCTTTTCAGTCACAGCTTAAAAGGGCAGATACAACTTGATTTGACTTTGTTTGAGTTTCCCTTTACAGTTTTACATTGTTACTTTTCCTTCATCTCTGTTGTTTGTCTCATCTTTGTCAGCAAAGATGAGGAGAAGAATCTGCTTCTACTCGGTTGGTTGTACTTTTTGTCCAAATTTCACAATAAAAGCTGCACGATGAAAAACTGCAAATGGCCGATGGGAGCGAGGACCATATGGACTCAACTGGCAAAAATGTGGAATAAGTGTTGAAGAAAAAGGACAAAAAAACAAAACAGTGAGCTGACCTGATTATGAGAACCATGTAGACTCACCCATCATGTTATGTGTATACTCCACATTTGTCAGCTGAGTCTACAGGGTCCTCACTTCAATCAACCCCATGGCGGTTTTGCGTAATGCCCCTTTAAAAGAACGTAGTTTAAACCTTTTTACTCTCCTCTTTCTCTAACTACATGAATAAAAAACAATCACACCTACCACAGTTACTGTTTGGAACAAGAAACTTTTAATCCATGTACATTTTAAATGAACTACTTTTTACTTTTACTGCAGTGGATTTTCACAGCAGTGCCTCTACTGCAGTAAAACATCAGTAAAGTAACATCAACACCAACTGAAGTAGTCATTAGTAGTACTATTTACGCCACTGGCCAGCGCGCGCACGCACACACAAACACACATGAACAGTCTAGGTTAGATAATTCACTGCTTGGTCGAATGAATTCAGACTTGACTGGTATTTTTCGCACCTTTTGCGACCTTGTCCATCCTCACAGCCTCCGAGGAGCAGCGACTCGTCTCTTCCTGAAGCTCCAGTGGTTTAGCTAGCAGCTAACGGCTAACAGTTCGGCTAACAGTTTGTAACCGCCGGTCGGTTCGCACAAACGCACCGAGCCAAGCCGTCAGCCATTAACACATCATACCATTAGACAACACAATCATTTATTTAACCAAGCAGACAAAACGACGAGGCTTCCAACACTGCCCTAGCTAATTGTAGTCAGGTGGATGGACATCAGCTGACTGCAGACGTAAACATTTACTATTACTTCCGGGTGGACTAAACCAAGCGGCGGAAGCAGGGGTGTCCGGGGGAGTTGGTTTGACCCTCTCTGCAGCTGGTTTGTACGGCTTTGTTATTTGGATGACGAGGACAGCAGATGTCAGTGTTGCTCTGCTGTTGTGGAGCAAAGTGTCCCCCAAAACCTGTCTTTACAACACTTTCCCATACATTACTAGCCAATTAGCATGAGTTTGCAATATTCTGTTCAAAGGGAAAAACCAAACTGTTGTGTTTAAATAAATACAGGCCTGTGTCATCACCCTTGTACGGTGATGACAAGGTTTGTAGCATATATATCCCAGAAACAGAAACAAGTAACGTGTTGTTAAATGCAGCACTTCTGAGCGTTTCATTTAAATAATTAATTTTTTCACTATTTGCATTTGCAGCAAATGCCAAGTCTAATGTTACAATTATGAAAATGTGCTATCACTACAGTGTCCATATATAGGCTATACACACTGTAGTACCCAATTTGAATTTTTTATTGACCTTAATCATACTTTTTTGCATCTGCTTTGGTGATTTTGTATAATGTTCCTCTAAAAAACTTACAGGATTACCATAGCTCTTCTTCACAAGGGTTATGAGGGGGCCTTTGGCAAACATTTTTCCCCAAAATACTGGAAATTGAATCAAGAGAGCAGCCACAGTGCAGCTTTTAGTCCTAAAAATAGGGACTAGTGGAGTAGGAGTTGGGTTGGGATTCACACCCATGCAGTAACAAGCAGCATGGGATTACAGGGTGTTGCTAATCAGAAAAGTGCCTGCCAAAAATATTCCTTGAGAAAAAATATTTTTGTAATCCTATAATAAATCAGTCCCTGTGGGAATATTATAGGAATATTACAGAGTATCTCCTATAGGGGACCCAAATACCACAAAGTATGACAAGCAGACTTTAAACTCACAATTAAGCAGCAAACACACACTGTAATTCATTTAATGGGATGTGAATGCACCAGTGGTGATTTCTCATTGAAAATAAGTTATATAATTAGTGTCTTTCTTTTAACCGAAGCATTAATGACGGTATATGCAAGAGGGTGTACATTTTTTAGAAAACTTTATTTTTGGGGGGCATAGTTTGCATGTTTAGTTCACTAACATTCAGGCGCTTGATGTCATGTAAAGAAGAGATGTCTAAAATGAGTGGATTTCTGCTTTTATAACATTTTGAATCCAGTTATGCCCAATTTTGCCCTTGAAAACATGCTGACACAATTAATATCTTTCATTTTAAACACACAAAAACTTATTGTGAAGCCTTTTATCAGTAATGCTGTCTCATTGCTTACTAAATGACTATTGATTTCTCTTTGCAATTGCAATGAAATAAGCAATGTCATGCCTATTCACTTGGAGTTGCACACACACACACACACACACACACACACAAATACACATGCAAACAAACCAATCCTTGTTATGGATTTTTTTTTTATTAGTATGATTAATGTTTTTCTTATCAATACCTTGTCTGCTAAATTGGATCATCTCAATACATGATTGGGTGACATGCAACAGTCTTTCTTAAGTGCTTCACTGAAAACTATCAAACAGAAAAATGCTGTGTGTCATGTACCTGAAACCTCATAAGACCTAATCTCTGTCTTTACGAGGGGGAATTTCTCTGTTAGCCCCACAGTTTCTGTAATGGGATGGCGGTATTCAAATGTAGCCTCTTACAGGCACATATTTTATCTGATGAAAACTGGAACAGTGATATTAGTTGCATGCAAATGTAGTCAAAAAGTGTCTGCCACTCAATCACCACTAGATGACACCAATGCTCACACTTTTCTTAAAACCCAGGACCGGCACAAGGCTCTGGTGACTGAATTATCTCGGATTAGCAGGATAATTAGATGGAATTCTTTCATGACACATTATGAAATGCAAATATATTGGCATAAATGTATTAATAGGCGAAGGACTTGTGGCAAGAGCGATGTTAGCATGCAAGACGTTCAATCAGAGCGAGGAGAGGCATGGTTTGGGGCGGACGCTGCTTATTAGTCTTCAAAAGTTTGTTGGTGAAAAGTGCCCTCCTTTAGTTCGGGCTGTCACGTCCAGTTAAGGGAAAATCATTAAGACACCACTTAAGTCCTGCACTGTCCACACCGCTTAGTTAAACAGTTGTTACATGCACCATTAGTTTTGATTTGGGCCTATTAAAGAGATTAAATGATTGATCAACAGCCAGGGGACAAATGTGGGCTCTTCGCTGGACTCTTGTGTTTTGGCGGGATCTGTTTACCACGTCTGTCATGACAGCCAACATGTCAGCACCAGACAAACATGCACCCTGTTGTTGTTTTGTTTACGCATCGACCTCTGCAGGCTCAAATTAAAAACATTAAGATCAACCCGGAGAATCAGAGATATCGCCGTTTAATTTGATATGCATTAAGCTGATGTAGCATGTATTACCATATTAATTATACGATGGAGCGTCATAACAGTTTAATTGTTTTTTATTTATTATATATTTATTTATGGTTTATTTGATAGGGACTGCTACAGTGTACACAGACAAACTGAAAACAGCATCTTAATGTTTATCTAGCGGATGCTAATTTGCAACAACTGTCCATAAAGGGGCTTTTGATAAAAAATAAGACTTAAAAAAAATAAATAGAAGGTAAACTGATTGAAAAACAGGTTTTGTTTCTTCTTTTACAGTGTAAAAAAGAATAAAACAAAGCTCATGGATGAACAATATGAACAAATGACATCATTAATTGATTTTGTAATTTAATAATTTTAAACAAGTTACTACCTTAAAAGCAATCCATCTTTTTAAAATAATTATTATAAACCAATAATTGAATACAAATAATTTACCATGCTTAATTGTGTTACTTAATGGTGTTATGTAATAGCTACCAACAAATTAGCTGGTGATAATGCTCCGTTATGAACCTGATGACTTACTCTTGGGATTAGTAAAGTTGTGAAATACATTTATGAATTTAAAAAGCTTTCACTTTTTTATAGTTTCTTGTCTAAATTTCATGCATTTATATGCATTTAAATGCCTGCATGTGGAAAACTTTAGCAGACTTTGGTTGAGAGTGAATTTTATCTGTTGTTATTAATTTCTACAAATTAGCTCGACCATTAGAGAGGGGAAAAGAGTGCAAACTTGTCTTTATTGTGAAACTCATGGTTGTCTCAGCCGAGGTTTCCACAGCAAAAAGTATTTGGACAGCCAGGCCAACATCGGCATAACAAGGAAATATCTGTCTTTATGTATCATCATCTGCAAGCGTTATCTGTGATGCGGCGCTGCAGTTTGCATGCGAGAGCTCCTTGCATGAGAGCAGATAATGTGTGTTCCTGTGTTTGTGTCCCACAGGTCTGCGAGGTGAAGTCTCCTCTGTATTTGACACCGCTGTTCAGGAGAAACAGCAAAGCCTGCGTGGGACGAAGTGGCTCTCCAAAAAAATATCACACAAAACTTGTTTGGAGAGAGAAACAGAGAGAATGTTAAGTTTTATAATTGTGTTGTGAGAATGCACCAAAAATATGGACCTCACATTTTAATAACACAGCACTCAGTAGCTGTCCACGTGAGTTGAGCTGGGATCAGTTCACTTCAGGTCAGTTTATACTTTGGTTCAGATTTTAATGCTTTTCATCCCTGACTTCAGTTCAGTTTAGTGCCATTCAGCAAATAGTTCAGTTCCCCTCAGGTCATTATAAGGGCAAACAGTGCAACAGTATTCAGCACCTTTGCAATGTGCAGTTGATATTAATGTAGCAGCTGATTGTCTTGCAAATGATTTCAGGTTTTATGTATTATTGAATTATTTGGTGTAAATTTCCAAAGATGGCAGGTGAGGTCACTTAACGACCACCAATTTCCTTTCAGTCATGATACAGCCTAAAAAAACCCCCATATATATTTTTTTTTTTAAAGTCATTTTTGCTCATATTATCCTCCTTAACAACCCCATCAGCTATGTTATAACCACTTTAATCCAATACCTTTTCTTTTTAATGGTTGCACATATTTTTTTCATATTTTTTGTAGATATACTGTGACTCAGTGTAAGAATAGCATGTTTTGTATATGTTTTGAAAATAATTTGGTTACAAGTATGTATGTGCTTATTTATTCATTTATTCATGTATTATCAGTAAGAGATGTCTTGAAAAAACAAAGCAGTCACAGTCGCTAATAGATAAACCTGCTGAGTGAAGGTGTCCAAGTTCAAACAGTGCAAACCTCTCTGACTGGAAGGATTTCACTAATAGTTTAGTGATGGGAGCCAATCAAAACCCAGTCTCCAGTCCAGTTGGACGTCTGGATTGCAGTTAGCCCCGAACTGCCTGGGAAACAGAACTGATTTTTGAAAATGCAACCACTGTAAATGCAGCCACTCAAACAAAAATGTTAATTATATCTTCAGTAAATTTGTGCATATGAATTTGGAGGGAAAATTTGATTTCCTATAATAGGGCCCCTTTAAAGTATCACAGGAGTTTACACAGTATTTGAATCCAAATCCGTAGGTTAGTATTTTGTAATATTTTTTATAAATTACAGTAGACATACTGTGCAGTCGGGTACAGATTAACAGCAGCCTGTAATGCAGATGTATCTGTTTTTAGTTTTTATACATAAAAACAAACAAAAAAATGTAACCTATAGATAAAAAGGAAACAATATGTTTTGACCTGATGGTTCTCCCTCATTTATTGTATTCTAGGACTTAAGCATATGAGTGTACAAAGCATGTAAAACCACAGGAGTAGTGTTTTGCCCCCTGTGCATATGCTATGCATGCTCGCCAGTAGCCGGATGATCTCCTGCAGCATTTCGACAAACGGTGTTTCAGCAGTGCAGTGGGAGGTCTACGAGAGCGGTTTACCAAACATACCCACCGGCCCTGTTAGCTCGCCTCGGTGACGGCTCGGAAAACACACCGCTGTCTCTCTCCCTCTCTCTCTTTATCTCTCTCCTTCCTCCCTGGCCCAACCACACACACACACACAGCCCCTCTAACGACGGTGCTCGCATTACCCAATGGGTATAATTATTTTGTGTTTCGCTCTCTCTCTCCTCCTCCCCCCTCTTTTTGTCTCTCTCCCTTTGTCCCCCCTCCCCTCTCTGAGCTCGGCTGAGTCTTGACACCGGGGTCCAGGCGGAGGGCCGCAGGGCCGGCGCTCAGTGTTCACAGCACACTGAACGCCACTCACTGAACAGGTGGGGGGTGGGAAGGGAAAAGAGGGGAGTTGGGGTGGAGGTGGAGGGTTATTACTCACTGGCTGCCAAGGCCCCTGGGCTGGGGGGTGTGGGGGGGTATGGGGTATAGGGGAAGGATGGTAGGAGAGGCCCTGCTGCCCAGCAACCCACCTGCCCGCTTCCTCCCCTCTCTCTCTCTCTCTCTGTCTTTCTCTCCATATCCAGTGTCCTATTTCACTGTATCTCTCTCTCTCTCTCTCTCTCTCTCTCTCTCTGGCTCCAGTCAGTCCCTGGGCAGTGAGCAGGTCATTCGTCCCGGCACCACCACTCTCTCGTCCCTCTGCCTGCTGGAGGCGGGATCCTTCAGAGCAGCCCGCCATGGAGAGAGAGAGAGAGAGAGAGAGAGAGAGAGAGAGTGAAAGGTAGAGTGACACTAGGAGAGGGAAGGGGGAAGGTGAAGACCCAAGGAAACAAACTTCATTCCCTTGGACTGTAGCACTTCTTTACAAAGCGCTGTGTAGCGTGATGCTATCCCACTGCCACTCTGACCCAAGGCCTGATGGGAAGACACAGTGGCAGCAGCAGCGGCGGTATATAGCTCACAGCCTGAAAATCAACATATGTACTCATCATCCTGCGCTTTTCAGGGAAGGAACGATTTTTTTCCCTTTTTGCCTTTTGCGGCGACACGGGACAAAACCTTGTCAGCCGTGTCTCGCCCTGATGGTAAACTGCCCCGTTCTCTGTGAGCTCAAGATCGAAGCAGGGGCGGTCAGAGGAGGGGGGTATAGTGGTAGGGGGGTGGGGGCGACCGGCGTGTCGGCCGCGATTAGCGTTCCATGGCGGGCCCCTGCCGCCGTTTCGGGGCTCGTCCTGGAGATTAACGGGCGCCGCACTGTCATTTCTCCCACGGGGGGCTGTTCCGCTGTCCTCTCCCGTCCCAGCACGGCACGGGGAGGGATCGCCTCCCTCTCTGAGAGGCAGTGTCGAAGTCAACTGGGGGCAACAGGCTGGGAGAGGCTCCAAACCTGTTGAGGCAGACTGTCCCGCAAAGTGCCTGCAATCAAAGTGACAAATGTGTGTGTATGTGCGTGTGTGTGTGTGTGTATGCAAAGAAGGAGGGGCTTGCTGGATGAGGACGTCTCTTCATATGTGGCAAGCAAAATTGGTTCCCCTGGCTGTTGCCTATCAAACACACACACACACACACACACACACACACACACTCACCACATGTATGTAAATAACGTACAAAAGTACACACACACACTACAACTTGAGCAGATGAGGAGTTGAGAAGGGGGGCTGCGAGGTGGAGGGAGAGCATCGACTGAGGTCCTCTTGATGGTTTGTGAAGTTTTTCTTCAGTGTGCATGTGTGTATGTGTGTGTGTGTGTGTGTGTGTGTGTGTATGTTCTGTGACGTTGGACGTGGGACAGAGCAGAGGAAAAAGGAAAGGAAAAGGGAAAGGGGGTCTGCCCTGGGGGTCACGCACACACACACACACACACACACACACACACACACACACACACACACACACACACTTGTGCAGGCGTGCGCACACACACACAAACACACACACTTCTCAGGCTGCTGTGGCGTGTTTGGAGCAGTGCCTCGTCAGATTAGGGCCATGCTGGCTGCGTTTGATGGCCAACCTGGACAGACAAGGCCTGCCAGGCACAAACTGCTCAGACACATGATGTCAGGGCGGACACACACACACACACTCACACACACATACACACACACACACACACACACAAAAATTATCCCGCGCCAGACCAAAGAGACAGATGACACCCAGCATGAAGCTAAAGCCAAATCTGTAAGCATCCGCTGCGATCCAGCTGGCTAGCCCTAGGGTACCTGTCTCTGCGAAATGGAATCAGCGTCACCCCCGTGAGCTGTCAAATTAGCTCATAGGACTGGAAATGCTGAAGAGATTTGGCCCCTCGTTGTGGTAGAGCAAAAAGAGGAAGGGGGAAGGGGGGGCGAGGTATTATAAAATGTTATTAATTCATCTTCCTGTTGGGGAAAAAAATGGCAGAAAACACCACAACAGCATGGGACACACAACAGAAAGTGTGTGACAAGGAGGAAAGGTGGGCTGTTTTTGTGTACTGTAGTATTTCATAATGCAGACACACACACACACACACATATACACACATGCTCACTGTTGCAACACCAACAAACACACATGCACGTACATGCATGCCAATACTAGCAGATGCACATGCCCAGACGTGGAGTGAACAAAGAAAAAAAAAAAAGCTCTTGCATACATGCGTGCCTCATATGTAACTTAACACACACACGCACACATATGCACGTACACACTCTGTGCTCATTCACACGTATATGTACACACAGAGACTCACATACACAGTGCCAGGGGCAAGTTTTCAATTACTGCCAGTGCTAAGCAGTCACCTGGGAGAGATGTACCATGTTTGAGTGGAAAGGCATTTCCACTAAGATTTTTTTTTTCCCCTCTTCTTGTCCCAGTTGCGAGACAGCTGTGAATGTCAGACACATGATCAAGAATGACATCAAACAAAACATTAAATGTATCCTCGGTGAAATTTACATCATGTAAGATTATTATGAAAAGCCTGTCCGAAAACAGATTTGTGGATTTGTAGCAACTGTTGAATGTGCAGAAACACGTGACTGAAAGCCTTGAGAAACATGAAGTCAGTGAAATTTATGCCGTGCAATATTACTGTGAAAAAAAAAAAAAGAACAGCGAGTTGTAATTCATGTTGACTGTAACTGCTGCAGCAACAGAAAAAGATACTTTTAGGGTCATAAATTAAACTTTAGTCCAACACCTTTTGCAACTAGGAGCTGGGATCACCACATTACTGAGAAATGAGAGGACTGATATTTTTTTTCTAATTGTTCAATAGGATAGGGAAGTTTATTTTTGATGTAATCTGTTGAGATTTACTCATTAACAGATTAACATTGCAATCAGTAATGCCCTATAATGGTGTTTTGCATTATTTCTATGATCTAATTTCAGTCATTTCAGTCACTTTTTATTTGCGTTTTCTTAAAAAAAAATCTTTATTTAGATTAACTTTATTATATTTTGCCTAATTATAAATCCATTATTTACACCAATGACTTGGTGTAAATAATTTCACAAGAACAATGTATCTTTCCAATCAAGGACATTTTTCAGAGATAGCACTGTAATCAGTTTTTTTTTTGTGTGTGTGTGGTTTGAAACGAAGGTTTTATGATTATTGCTGTGTTTTAGGTTACAGCCACCATCTTGTCATCATCACATCATTATCACAGCATTATCACGTTTTTGAAAATCTGTAAAATATAATCTGCTATTCCTAACCCGTTGCACTCCACACAGGGGCGTAGAGGACGAGGGAAAAAAAATCATCAAAACCAGCAAAATGTTACTGGAAAATGACAGAAACACTATTTATAATTATTGTAAATATAAAGTATATTTACAATTTTATTAGATAAAGATATAGATAAAAAAAAAGTTGAAAAAAAAAAAAAAAAACAAGCAACCAACCAAACAACAATAACAACAAAATTAAACTTAATTTTGTTAAGCGGGTGAAATAAATCATTTCACAAAAAAAGCTCCAGGGTCAAAGAGTTTGTATATACAAGCAATAAAACTGAAACTAACCTGTTGATTTATTTTTATGTTAAAATAATAAAAACCCCAGCCCCGACTCCATGTACAATAAACAGACACGACAGCAGATATGACACAGACAAATGAAGTGCTCTGAAGTGGCTTCCTGATGCCCACATCTCCCTCACTGTAAATAATCAGAGTAGGGTTGTTTGAATTGCCTATGTGCCATAATTGTGTGAATTTAAGGCCATTGTTTATTTCATTTCATTTTTTCAAATGTTTTATTCCATATCATGGAAACAATAGTTCATAATCAATCACAAGTTTGTTTCAATCCATGATCGAAAAGGGGCAGGAAGAAGAAAGTCTTATATTACCAGCCCCTTTCTCAAATAAATAAATAAATAAATAAATAAATAAATAAATAAATAAATAAAGCAATAAAATAAATGGATGGTCTGTCTGTCAGTCATTTAACAGTCCTTACTTATAGAAAATACAAAAGAGTAAGAAAAACAACTTTGTATATTAAAGAGTTCCACAATTTGATACCACATACAGATATACACATTTGTTTTAAAGTAGTTTGTGCATATGGATGTTTAAAATCAAATTTCCTTCTATGGTCCTCCTGGTTCTCTGAACTAAAAACAAAAATGTTTTGTATTTTTTCTGGCAATGCTCTGTTTTTTGCCTTGAACATAACAAACAAAGTCTGTAACTCAACAATGTCTTTAAGTTTTCTTAATCCTGACTTAATAAATAATCCATTGGTGTGTTCTCTCTCTGTAAAATAAACAATGGCTTGATATTAGTTGTGTACGTGTTTCCCCAGACTTCAATACAATAACTAAAATAAGGCAAAATAAGTGAACAGTACAGAATTCGCATTGCCTTGTAATCTAATACCTGCTTTACTTTGTTCAGAACAAAAATATTCTTGGACACCTTTGTTTTATAATTTCTACATGTGCATATAGCTGTTGTAGACATTTTACTGCATGCAGTAGTGAATAGTTTTACACTATCTCTCCACTGCTGTGAGAAGCTGCTCTCTATTTGCATGTGCAGGGCAGAAGAAGAGGGTGGGCCGCCCCCTCCGTATTCACAGTGCTGCTGTGGTACCTGGTGCTGTAAACGTGTGGGATCCCTGCTCCCACCCTCTTTTTCCCACATGGCACTGTCTGCAAAATGAGGCATGAGGAAGGACGGCTCAGTCTTTCAAATAAATAAATAAAGGAATAAAAGACGGCTGCCTACTTTTAGCCAGGGTGCAATCCTTCTGGGCCCAATGTGTCTGTGCCACGCTGGCACGCTAATAGCCACAGCGGGTTCTCTTTGGGCGAAGCGACATCCACAACAGTGAAAAGAGAGAGGGGACGCTCAGACTGCCAACAACAACACTGTTCCCCAGTGTGTGTGACAACATGATGACCCCTTTGGAGAGCGCGTCCTGCCCTGAGACAGTTGTGTGTGTGTGTGTGTGTGTGTGTGTGTGTGTGTGAGGGTGGAAGATGGAACCTGACAGGAGTTTAGCGCTGATGACCACCACGGCGAGAGATGGCAACACTCCTCCTTGAGGGAGATGCTGTCGCTCTTCTCTCTCTCTCTCTCTGTGTGTGTGTGTGTGTTTGTGTGTATGTGTGCGCTTGCTTGCTGAGTTTCTGTTTCAGCTTCTCTCTGAAAGGTTCTGAAAATAACACACTTGAACATCAGTTCAACTTTTTGCCTAAAGTACTTTATAATTATTGTTCTGCTCAAATGAAACATTTATTGATTACAATAACGCCAAATAAATAAAGTTACACAATAAAATCATCAACAAAATGCAGTCCTTTTTTTGTAATTAAATGTACGATGGAGCTTTGCACTGCAACAAAACGGTGTTGATATTCGTGGTGACTTGTGAGTGTAGCTGTTACATGTCAGTGACTGCTATTGAAGTGAAAAAACAAAAACAAACACACAAGAAAACAAATAAACAAAAACTATGAAAACCGAAATACTTGTCCACCACTTACATATTCTCAGATTTCCATCCAAAGGTAACTTGTGGAGGGACACACAGCAGGTTGTGAGATTTCCAGTTAGTCTTGTCTCCTCACAAAGGAATAGACCAGGGTTTACATTGCAGTTTTTTTTTTAAAGGTCCCTCTGATCTATTCCCTAAGTCTTAGCTTCAGTAGTTTCAGGGTTTATGAATCACCAGATGGGTGGAGGGTGGATGGATGGGTTTGTCACAAAGGACAGAACTATGGATGCCAAAATGTGAGCGCAATCACAGTCAAAGTCTCACTTCGAGCCACCCATGTGGCATTAAACACATTTAATTGATGAGTATCAGTTTTACATTAGAAGTTACATTGTATTTAATTCCCATGAAATTGTATTTGATTGTAAGTATGTATAATTGATCACCATTAGTTTCCAAATAATTTTTATAACCTCCACTCCTCGTCCACCTGATGGAGTAGAGCTGCCACTGAACTGGATCAGGAGGCATTCACCTTTGTACTCCACTACTACTACTACTACTACTACTACTACTACACTAACATCTTCTCTTCTCTTCTCTTCTCTTCTCTTCTCTTCTCTTCTCTTCTCTTCTCTTCTCTTCTCTTCTCTTCTCTTCTCTTCTCTTTTCTTTTCTTCTCTTCTCTCTGCTGCTGTTTGGCCCTGGAGGTGCTCTCCTCTCTCTTAATGTCTTTGACTAAACTTCAGCCAGTCTTGACAGTGACGGTGCCCCATAGGAACACTGTTGAGATGAAACCAATATGATTGTAATGGAGGGTTTGCGGGCAGGGTCTATCACACTGTGTCACAAAAAAAAAAAAAAAAAAAAAAAAAAAAAAACATGCACAAAAGCCAACTGGCGGGGTGCGTGGCACTTCTGGCTATGGGGATGAAGCTGAATATAAGCTACTCAACTGTTCTATAGATTTTCCAAAGAGATGCTGTAAAGAGAGGGGACGTTTTCCTTTGTCGTCTTCCCGCTGGTGAGCGTGTCACACTCGCCAGCGAAGCTTTGAAGGCTGTCAGATATCTGGAAGGACAAAGATTCATAACTTTATCAGCTGCACTATGTTTTTTTTTTTTTTTTTTTTTTTTTAAAGAATAGCCCTGTGGAAAGGTGACATTTTTCCCCATTTTTGCTCCATGTTGAGGGGTGCCCCGTACTTGAGAGCATGCAAGCATATTCCATCATGCTTATTACTTTTATTTGACCTCATGATACCTGATGATTACAGTAAACAACAACAACATGAGAAGCTGCATTTTACACACAGGCCTTGAGTCTTCCATCACTTCCATTACAGTTTTTATCAATTTTTTTTGGCTGTTTTTATTTCCAATGAAATGCTGAAGCAATGTTGCGATTACAATTTTTAATGCTGCATCAAAAAGTCTAATTCCCCAAACTAAATTTGTTGTTTAGTAACCTAAACCAATCTGTTTACAGTGGGCATGCAGTGTTCCAGTGTTCCTCTCCAGCCAACTGTTCAAAAAGTCAGTGGCCTATACTTTCTACTGCTATGAAGCACCTTGCAAGTCAGTAACCTTATGAACGATAATGTTTATATTGTCTTTGTTTTCTACTTCAGACACTTTTTAAAAAATTTAAATTCTTATTTTTACACAAACCCTTCTAGGGATGGGCGTTAGATCCTTGAAAACAAGCAGTACTCTCCTGGTGAAGCTCTTTCTTGTGACAGGGAAAGCCAACCAAGCTTAGTTTATCACACTAACATGGAACAGTAAATATCGCTATATGAGTAAGAATCCCAGACACATCTCCCAAAACTATAAACACTATTCTCCTGTTTTCACACATGCACCACATTTGTTGAAATGTTTGTGAGAAACTCTGCACGCGGATCCCTTCATTTCTCACTGGCTGCCCCATGTGCTCATTTAAGCTCTGGCAGTCAGCATCATGAACTCCAGCCATCACAGCTGGATCCCAGTTACAGTAAAACACAGTTCACCGCTCTGCTCTGGTTCATGACTGGTTCAATAACAACCTGAGATTCTGCAACATATTTCTCCCTTTCTCTTTCTCTATCCTAAACCTTATAGAGGAGTTTTTTCCCAGCATGGTAATGGAAGGTCTATGATCGAAACCCTTCCATCTCTAGATTTTACGTTTAGATACTGCAGGTGAGGCTTGCTGGGGGTGGGAAGGGCGTGGGAGTTTTTCCCTCCCTGTGTTGTTGAGGAGAAGCTGTGCCCTGACCCGGCCCAGAGACAGGATGCTAACACAGAATAAATGTCATTTCTTTACTGTATTCATTCATTTTTCCAAACTGCTTATCCTAATTAGGGTTTCAGGGTGCTGGAGCCTCTCCCACTGAGCGGAAGGCGGGGAAACACCCTGGACAGGTCGCCAGTCCATCGCAGGGCTAACACGTTCACACACAGGGGCCAATTTAGTATCTATTTATTTAGTATCTTCATATATGTGGAAATTACTGCATATTACTGTAAAGCTGCATATTAATACATATATTTTTTCACTCTGTTCCAGTTTATTGTACTTCAGTCAAAATGTATATATTGTATGCATTATATTGTGGTCATCATGTTAAAAAAAAAAAGGGACTGATCTCGTCGGTGATTTGATGGTTCTTTTGGGGTGTCCAACGGCAAAGTTTGGTTTAGATGGAGGGTTACATGGTTTTGATGTGGAAGTTTGAAGTTTGTGAAGTTTGTGAAGACGACTGTTGGACAGTGTTGGAGAAAACACTGGAACACAGCGTTTCTCTGACGTTTGACCTCGTCTTTTCTCTTATTACAAATACACTATGATGAAAAATCAGATGGTGATTTTTTGGTGATGTATCATTACATAAGTTGACATTAACTGAGGTTAGCACTGGTAACCAAAAATGTAAAGCATGTTCTGTATCCTCATGCCTATGTGGGTTGCAGATTTAGTGAACAATGACCTGTTTACACCTTTTACACTGAGTTTAAATCCTGGATGTTGGTGGGATTTTCTATATGACTAAAAGACCACAGTCATGCCAGACACTGGCTTACTTCAGAAAAATCTGCAACCGACAGGGAGCCAATTTGCATTATTCACACTTTTTAATATAACACCGAGTTGAAAAAGCCTCCTGACCATGCCAGCTATTTTAAGACCAGTTTTAAACAAACGTTCTTTTCAAAATAAATATCTTTATCCCCAAACAAGGACGGCAACCAACTTGAGTGCTTCCATAGAGAACACCTGCCATGATAATGATCCATATCATTGGCAGTGCAATGGCAGAACAGTCTGTGAAATGGCATTAGGACAAATAACACACCATATTAACACCATGGAGGCACTTTGTGTGTGTGAGCAGCTTTTCATTTGCTTTTTTCTATGCATCTGTGGGTATGTTTGCTGTGTGTGTGTGTGTGTGTGTGTGTGTGTGTGTGTAGCTATGTGGTAGCATCACATGCTCCTGTCCCTGAGGTTAGTAGATGAATGAAAGCTGTAGAGAGCAGCATGACAGCCTTGAAAGTCACAAGGGGAGTCGGCCAGTGCTGTAAAGATGGCAAAGTTTCCCTCCCTCTGGGCATGGCCTGAGTGAATGTGGATTTGAGTTTGTGTGTGTGTGTGTGTGTGTGTAGATATATGTAACAGAAAACAGAATGGAGATTGTATATACATGTTTATGCATGTTTCTATCTGTGCGTGAGTGAGACATATATGTATGCATGAGTATGTGCAAGTGTACGGCTGATCCCAGAGCAAGATGCCGCACACTGGGCTCCATTGTGGAGCGTATCAGCACCCAATCAGCGCTCCACACCCTCTGTCCCATCACCCATCCCATCAACAACATCCCTCATTGTTGGCTCATCCCACCACCTTCACCCTAAAGGCAGTGGCAGTCTTTGCGAGTGTGTGTGTGTGTGTGTTTATATCCTCGGGATTTCACTTCAAAGACAGGCGGTTTCAGATTGGGTCAAAGTTGGTGGAACACGGACGCATCTCCCTCAGATGGATAGATAGTTCACTGTGTGTGTGTGTGTGTGTGTGTGTGTGTGTGTGTGTGTGTGTAATGAACAGAAAGTTATCAGCAGCGCAGCGTTAGCGGCTCGTCAACAGGCAGAAGAAACAGAGATGACTTTGTGTCTGCCTCTCTTGCATCCCACCTCGGGCCCAAATGTCAATTTCACGGCGCCCGAGGTTGTGTGTGTTTTTCAAACAGGGCAACGATCAGCTGTGTGTCATGTGCTGTTAAATTTAGTCTGAATAAGGGGCGCTTTCTCAACCCCTCTCCAGATCAAATACTGCTACCCTTGCGCTCACACATCTGCTTACACACAGATACACACAGTCACACACAAATCAGTACTGTCCTTGGGGGTCAGGGATTTGTAAGGCAGGACCGTCTCCTGTTTTTCTTGGGGCATACCTTCTCTTTATGTCACATATTCATTTAATCAGTAATATGAATCTATCCCGATTTCATAATCAGTTCATTGAGTCAACCACTCATTGACTATCTTCTTTTGGGATGCCCTTAGCACTTGGAACGGGTGGTGCTAATCAGGGCCCTCGGCCCTTCAGTTTGACCAAAAGGCCCACCGGCTATTCTGCTGAACAGGGAGGCTGTAATTCATTTCATGGGACACACAGCCAGCGGAAATTGGTGCGGCCCTCAACAGCACACTCTGCACAATTGGGAGAATTAGCTTGCCTTCAACCTTTGAGCAATGTGTTTGCCTTCCGCTTCTCCATGGCTGTTACTGTAAAACACACACACACAGGCTGGCGTGCTGCAGAACCTGCCCTTCAGCAGTCGAGTCCTGACAAACGTGAACAATTTTCAAAATAAATGAGTTTCTCTTAAATTATAAATTGCAGTCTGAAATGGTTTACAAACAGTATCTGATTCTTTTCCCACAACACACCTTTCTTTTTGATTTTTAGATTATTATAGCCTTGTTGAACTTTGAGAGGCAGCTCTTTACTCATTCATCTTTTTATGCAAATTGTAACTTAAATAGACCCTTAACAGTATGATGGATCAAGGTCTGTTAGGGTCATACAGCTGGTTACAATCAGGTTTGTCATCAGTGTCCATGTGAAAAAAAGTTAAAATCTGTTATTTCAAGCTTTGACTCACTGTATTTTACTGTTCTCTATGCTCTTTGTCAGTTGTATATTTTTACAATACATTTACTTGGGGCATGGCTTTGAGTACAGAGTTTGGTTTTGACATGGAACTTTTTAGAGAAAACTGTAAAAAGAAACCAAACAGGGTCTGACACCGTTTAATCATTAAATCATTAGAGTCCTCCACATTATTAGATGGAAACTGATGACGTTGCTATACTGTTGCTCCTAAAAAGCTTTGGGGGGCCTGCTCGGTCACCATATGTATGACTTGGGGTGGTAACCAGTGTTTCTGGTGTATTTGCCTTGAATCCATGTGCTCTGCCAGACATTATGACACCGACTGAATAGATTCTAAACCGAATGTCAAGGGTTACATTTGTGATAGTACTTTTGGTAATTATCTGATGACCTTTTAAGTTAAATTTACAAAAGGACAAATATTTTAGAGCATTAGTTTTCTTTCATGATGATCTTACAATGGGATTTTCACTAATCACTGACACACTGCAAGTGATACAATATGTATGAACAAAGCACACCGGGGGCTGATAATAATGGATCTATATTATGTTCACTGCAAAGCCAAAAGGAAGAAACAACTTGTTTCAAAACCTCATATGTCTGAACTATCATGTTAATTGTATTTTTTGTCCAGGGCCACTGCAATTAATCTTGGGGACTTGAACAAAACTTAACATTAAGGTCTCTCCTCATTATTTATGGCCGCCTGAGGCAAGGTTGGCTGTCCCACTGCTTGCCCCCCTCAACAGCAGGCATGATTTAGGGTGTTCACTTTCTCTTTTTTTTAATTTCTATCTATCCGTTTTCTGTCTTTGGTCATCTCCGGGCGAGGTTTAAAAACCTTTGTGTATCAAGGCTGTTTCCTCTGTTATTGCCTACTTATAGAGCACCAGTCCTTCACAGATTTCGTGATTAAGGATTGAAATGGTTCACTAAAGGGCTGAGGAGTGAGGGGCCCAGCTGGCTCGGCCTCACCCTCCCTCACATCCCCACCTCATCCATCCTCCCTCTTTCATCCCCCCTCCCTCTCCACTCCATCTCACTGCCTTTCCTCACCCCCTCTATCCTCTATCGCCCGTCCTCCTCATCATCATGGGACAGCCTAGTTTTGCTGTGCATGTATGTGTGTGTGTTTGCGAGTGTGTGTGTGTTTTGTGTGACTGAGATAAAGAGGGGTTAGGTTGGAGGGGAAGCGAGCAAACGGAGCAAACGGTTGGTCAGGGGAGCACTGTGTGTGTGTGTGTGTGTGTGTGTGTGTGTGTGTGTGGATGGGTGGGGGTGGGGGTGGAGTGGGGTGGTGGTGGGGGATCTCTCTGCCAGACTGCAGCTTCATGCCCTTAGTCCAGGATAAAGCCAGTCAGCAGTGAAGCCACCCTACCTACCCAGCACACACACACACACACACACACACATACACACACAGCCCACTGAAAACAGCCAGGCAAGAGTAAAAGGTGTGTTTCTGGTTCATAATCGTGTCCTGTGAAGGTTAATTCATTAAACTACCGTTGACTGGCGCTGCTTGTGTCCCGTCCCTGCCACGGCACAGCCAAGTCACCACACGGCACTCTGGGTAGTACTGCGCTCTACTGTACTGCTATTACTTCTGCCACATGCATTTCAACTTTCTATCACTCTGACATTTCCAACAGACTAGTATTTTATCCATCTGTTCTCCTTTGGTTTTTTGTGCTAAAAGGAAAAAACAACATCATTTTTAAAGAACAGAGTCAGAGTTGGGAGGATATGGAAAATGACAATTTTGATTATTAGCAGGCAATTGAGAAGGACTTGTAAAACAGCAGAGATGACGTGCAGAAGAAGGCATAAGCTGGATTAGAAGGATGGACATGGAAAAGGATGGAAAACTTGGCATGCTTTGAGTCCTCTGAGTTTTTAAGCTGCCAAATTTTGCATTTTTTTTTTTTTTTTTTTTTTTTTTTAACCACGCTATTCACATATACAAACTTTCAGTTCAAGTCGAAAATGGGAAAAGCAGTATGTGTCTAACAGATGTTGGTGACAGAACTGGAAGATTAAAAAAAAAAAAAAAAAAAGGTGTACCATGCAAAATTGCCAGCGGTCAACTGAAGTGAAGCCTGTAATAAGCATGTAATTTGATGAGTCTGAATCTACATAGTTGGCCAAAAACGATCTTGAAAAAGGTCATTGCACTGAAATGTCAGTGAACAATAAAAAGAATCTAATATGCAGAAATACCAGAGTGCAGCGATCACTAATCTTAAGTCTACATAGTCCTCATCGTCGCACATCATGACTCTAAACGGTCCTGACTTCAGCCCACCCTCTGTAATATTGCACCTTTAAGACTGAGTGAGATCACACTGTGGGTTTAAGGGAAATCGAGGCTGCACAGTTTGAGAGGAAATAAGTCAAATAATAGCACTTGAAATTCTGAAATGAACTGCTCACGGGCAGAATTGGGGTCTCGGCTTAATCCGCGCCCAAGGGAAACCTGTGGTGCTCATTTCTCAGATGTGGAGTTTAACATTAAAATTACTTGAACTTAAGCGCTGCTCAGAAACTGAGGCCGGATCTTCACCTTTGAATAAAACGATGAGTTTTTAAATGCTGTAAGTATTGTGCCAGGTTGTTTCTGTGGAATTCCTCTGTGTTTGTCATGGCGAGCTTTTATTTTCCTCATTACATGCAGCAACCACAGCCATACAAGAGCATGAAAGTGAGGGGGTCAGTGAGGTAACAACTCACATTCAAAGTTAATGCTATCAAGCCCTGTTTATGTGCTCTTAAATCGTCATCAGCCCCCTTTTATTAAATTTAATCATTAGGGAAATGTGATGAGTTAGAGAGAGAAACCACCCTGGCAATATAGTAGACAATTTAACTCCAGGTTTAAATAAATTAGTCACCTCAAATTAAAAGCGGAATAATATATTAAACAAGATGGGGGATAAAGAAAATTAACAATTCACTGCCCTGGTGACGTATGCAGATGAGTTGGGGAAATATGCAAATTGGGAGACTGTAGCTGTTTTTTTTCCCATGGAGGTCACATTACAGGAAATGTCTGAGGGCGGTGACCCCCCTGGTGCTCTCTGCCCACCCTGTTAGCTCCTCTCTCTGCAACACCCCCGCCCTATCCTCTGTGATTATTTCAAATGCCATCCTCCCTGCACAGCACTCTTCCGCTTCCTCGTTTTTTTTTTTTTTTTTTTAATTTTAAAGTGCACCCCCCCCTTGTCACATGGTTTCAGCTGCAATTACTTTTGGTATCACTTCTCGGTGAGAAGTCAACTCCCCTGGAGGCCTCCCATCAGAACCTATTACAGCAGGGGGGCAGGCTGAAGTTAAGTGGCATGACCTGTGGGGTGGATGGAGCAGGAGGGGGGGGCAAAATGTATGGCTAATTTGAGGAAAATTTGAATAAAGGGATGGGGATTGGTGACAGGGCTGCATGATATGATGGCACAGCGAATTAGACATCCATAGGCCTACAGTGTGGCAGGATTATTTCAACAGGATGGTTAAAAAAGTTACAGTTGTTTTCATGTGTATGTGTGTGTGTGTGTGCGCATGCAGCCTCTTCCACAGACACTTGGAAAGTAATCTGTGTTTTTCTTACGACTTATGGCATACTTTTGCTTACAGGCTCGTGCTTTAAACTCATTCAGCTGAGTGGATTTATGGTTTCCTTCATCTCTCTCACCATCATTTCACCTCTTGCCCTCAAGCCAAAACCATAACCCAATGAATGAGAGCATGACCACACACACACACACACACACACACACAGACGCACACAAATGCCAAGGACCTGCGTGCAGCTGAGGTAGATCAGCAGAAGGGGTAGGAGCGACTCAGGCGGCTAATTCAAGAACAGTCTGTCATCTGTGTGTGTGTGTGTGTGTGTGTGTTTGTGTGTGTGTCAGAGAGACAGAGAGACTTAAAGTGCAATCTTGTGCAATCTCATGGCCCCGGGTCACACATATGTACTTTAGCACCTACATGCCGATTCAGCCGCCCATCTCACTGATTGATGAGGTTTCCGTAAAACTCGGGTCTCGCTGCGCACCTGGGATTCTTGTGCAATCCACAGCGAGGCTGCGCTTCCTGTGTGACACAGATAGAGAGAGAGAGAGAGAGAGAGGAGATAAAACGAACTCTGAACTTCAGGACACACGATGTGTTATAGGAATCTCTCGTGCCGTAATTCAAAATGAGCATCCATACAGAAGCCCGATTCAGATGTCAAAAGAATGATGTAGCGACCCAAAAACGCCGTCTATAGAGGCAATCGAGCTATTCCGTCGTAAATCTGCACCAGACAAGCAGCCCCATTCACCAACCTCACGACACTGGCACTAGGCCATGTCCGTACGAAACTGGGTACATTTGAAAATGCATCTTCTTTTTCTCCGTTTTAGCCTTCGAACCATACCAGCGTTTTACACCGGCAGCAACTCGGGTTTGGACAGGAACTTTTTGAACTTTTTGAAAATGTTGACGAAGAAATATAACGTGATCTAGGTCGTGGTCTAATGCATGGCCTGTGCAAACTTGATGGGGGAGTGTCATGTGGATATTACCTGAATTTGACCCATGAAACCTTCAGAGGGATCAACAGGAGGTTCTGGTGTCTTGTTACACACGTCCACAACTACACTATAGTGCAATTACCAGCACCTACCCTGTAACTACACATTATTGGAGACAAATTATTGACTCATAACTCACTATTGACCTCAAAAGTTACAGGATAAAGGGGCGGCTGATTCTCTTGGCTTGAAATAGCCTGAAACCAAATTATTAGTAAAATAGTTCTAGCTGGAGCTGCAAATAGTGTTCGAATTTTCCCTTTGGCATCCATGCAGCCGCTCTACTATAAGTCATGACTTTGTTTTAAAATAAATTTCCATAGTTTCACATGGTTTAGTCACATCACAGATTTTCATGTTTCAGACCCCCAGCCGATCTCCTTTCTTCTGAGCAGGAGCAGTCACAATAAAACCAAACACAATCTAACACATAATAAACAAACCTAGATTTTTCTGTATACACTGCCTTCCCTGAAGCTTCCTGCTCAAAAAGACGTTGCATTATTATCGAAGCCAATCATGCAGAAGCTGCTTTATGATAATGCATAGTGATAATCTTTACCTTTTCAACAATAACATAGGAGGGGAAACACAGTCAAATGCACACGCGCAGGCAAGCTCACACTTATACAAGTGGACATATACATGCACCAAATTTGGAACTGTAACGTAGTTCCCTGCCCCTCTGGAGGAACACATAGAAAAAAAAAAAAAAAAAAAAAAACACAGCGAAGAAGAGAAGTGAAGCAAAATCTCTCTTCTTCAACTTGCCTTTGAGCACTTCACGTCTGAAGAGATGACTGCTCTGGAAGAATGTGCAGAGAAAAAAAAAAAGACACATGCCCCCTCCCTCCCTTGTGCCTTTCAAAGTTGCATCCCTGCCTGTATACGCTCATGTAATTGCAATAGACAATCAGATGCCATCTTTATAGGAGCATGGTACAACTGTCACAATCTGTAAGGCCACGATAAAGCGCTGGCCTGTCAGAAGGGGTTAAGACGTGCGAACGCTCCCCTCACCACCACGCAGTGTTGATTGTTTCACCGAATCAGTCACCGAGAGATGGCGAGCCCTGTTTTTACCAGATGTCGCAGCCGATATGCGCCACTTTCTCCCCCTGATCTTGTTAACAAGACTTAATGAAGGGTGGTGGTGGTTGCGTGTCTGTGTTTGCTGTGGGGTGGGTGGGTGTGGGGCGCGGAGGTGGAGCGGGGGTAGTACATCTTACATGGCAAACCAAACGCAGGCTGACAAAAGTGTCGGGCGGCGATGATGAAGTGACATGGGTGAAACCTGCTTGACTCTTACCGCAAAGCTGAAATGGTGGCACCTGCTGTTTGTTGAAATAAAGCCTGTTGCTTCTGGTTTACACTCAGTTCAAGTCCTAATCATATCATGATCCCAGTAATGCAGTTTGTTCACTGACCCACCAATTTTTTAAACACCATTTTATGCCACATTGAAGGTGCATTATGCAGAATTGGTCTATGTATGTGAGGACTGTTTAGATTAAAGCGACATAAAACATGGAATAAGCATGGTACTGACCAGTGAGTGGAGCTGATGATAGGAGCCATGTAATCTCAGTCATTGAATTTCATACATATGCCACATTGTTTGTCAGTTGAGTCTAAATGGTCACTTATATAAATTTTACTGTCGGTATTGAGAAATTGGCACTTGTATGACCTTTTTCACTAGCAATGCATCACTTTATACAACTTCATAACTAAGTAAAACTAACATAGTTTTGGTTTAAAAAAAACAAAAAAAACACCTGAAGATAATAATAAAAATGCAATAATTAGAATTGCCAGAGTGAGGAAAAATGCAGAATAAACATATAATTCATCAGTGGACAGACAAGGAGAGCCATCAAATTATGTGCATAGCCTAAATGGTCCTCACTTAGATCTACCCTATTAGCAATTTTGAATATTGCAGCTTTAAATGGTGGCAATAACAAAGCAGTGCTTTAACACATGAAACAGACATTTTTGCGTCATCCACAAAGCATAAAAACGTCTGAGCTCCATAACTGACCGCAGGAGTCCCATGAGGGGGAACCTGCAACAGTGTTCACTAGTTTGTTAAAGAGCAAGACCGCTGAGGTGTCGTATTCTCCTGCAAGTCCTGAGGGCTGTGCTTCTCACCTCTCCTGCCCTCTGCCCTCCTGAGGGGGAGAGAGAGAATCACAAGTCAGGCTCCATGGTGAGAGATGAAGTCATCAGTGAATCCTGACAATAAACCTACCTTATTGACCCTTGACCCCTCCCCCAGCAGGGGGCGCGGTAAATTGCACCTTGATTTGGCTGCCGGGGGTGCAGGGGCACACTTGTTGGGGCGGGGGGTCCCGAGTGGTCTCGATCCAGGCCCACAGTGGACGGCCATCCCTGTGGAGAGTTGCTCCTCTCATCTTGAGCAGTCGGCGAGCGGCTTGGCTCTAATTGGTGCTTCTGGTCTGGGTTACCTGCTGTGGCCTCACCCCTGCGTCTGGCTCTGACTGCACTGCAGTTTGATCATGGGGGAACCTGACTGCGAGACCTCGCCACACGCGCATTTTGAGACTCTGGCAACAGTCAGCGAGCCGCACATGAAAAGACTAGTTTCAAAATGAGTGATATCATCATTGTAGAGTTGGTGGAGTACTTTCAAGAGCTTTGAAGACTATTGTGCTGCAGTACAGACTTTTCAAGGCTCAAAATGTGATTAGTGTCGCAGTTCAGTAAAGCTAAAAAGTATGTAAATAAGTAAACGCTGTGCTTAGCTACAACACTCAAGTTTTCTATAAATTTTGTGATTATGAAGCCAGAAAACAGAGGCATTGTGTTGGTGTGACGCCACTGAGAGACAAAACTGAGCAACGAAGAAAGTGATTTTGAGCCTTGACGACTCACAATGTGATTGAGTTTTACATCCAAATGAATTACTGCAATACCTCTGAAACAGAAAATCAACCCACTTTTTTCTGAATTTCATTAAAATGTACAAAAAAGAAAAAAAAAGGATTAATTGCACAAATTTAGTGTACATGGTTCTCATCGTTGGACTGACTCGCTCATAGATTAGTGTCATGTTTTTTTTTTCAGTTGAGAATACACAGCCCAATCCTTGAAATTTTGTACAGTGCTCTTTTGATAATAAAATGATAATAAAAATTCAGCTGACTCTGAAACTGTGCTGTAAATAAATATGAATCTGTCATCAGTCATCCAGATGTATGGCATTTTATTTCTTTTAAAATGTCATGTGTATATATAACATTTTATCTTGCATGCATATTGATTTTCTTGTGTGTTCTCACAGTACATATTCACTAAAATAGTACAGTTAATATTTTAGAATACTTTAAGGTTAATTTTTTTAAATTTTTTTTTTTTTGAAAAAGATGATCATTGGTGCCCTAATGCAATGCAAAGTAGTTTTACATAAAAATGCACTAAGGTGGCCATAACAATAAAAGCATGTAAACTTTTCCATAACTGCAGTAGGACCATGAAGATGCCACAAATAATATTTAAGAGAATTTGAAAGTGATTCGGCAGTTCTAACTTTTGCAGGGCAAGCTTCATCCGTCACATCTCACAAATATGTCAGTCTGATGCCATGCATCTCTTTGAATCAGCATTCCAACAAAACGTCAACGTCATCACAAGAAAACAGCCTCTTTAATGTTAGACCACACCATTAGCTCCCATATGTAGTCACAAGGCCGCTCAAATGGCTGCAAGCTATTTTCCCCTTTGCAACTTAACACTTGCCACTCGCCACAAACACACAGCACCCTGTCCTCAAGGCACTCACTGAACAGTGGCTCGGTCTTTTTGCTGTTCTACTCAAAACAAATTCTTGGGGAATTTAAAAAGGATGACGTAAATAATATGCAGAGAAGTGAGGGGTCATGACACATTAGTGATCTGTTTCCCTTTGATTTATTGGCACAAGATGACCCTCATGGTGACAGCAGATAACAAAAACCACTGCAGCTTCAAGCAACAGATATGATAAGACAAGCAAAGCCTGCTGGGAGGGAAGAAATTGAAAACATAGTGGAAACGAAAGCACTGAAATGATGCCGACAGTGAGTATAACTGTCAGCAAAAATTGACGCAAAAGACAAAAACATCATGTAACAAAGGTATGAATTTACCACAGGTCTACACTTGTTCAATAATTCCCTATTGAGAGCCATGTTTAGTCTGTCAGTACAGCTGGTTCAGACTTCACAATTCCTTTTGAGAGGTTATGATACACAAGCAGGCAAAGATGAGATCAGATTGTGACAATAAATATGACCAAGTGCAGTGTTTCATCATCCTGCTGTTTCCACTAACACACCTCATCACTGTTTGATACTGTACTTTGACAAGGAAATACCACACAACACCATTGCAGTTAAAAGTTGTCAGTGTTCATAATATTAAGTCACAGTTTGTGCCTTCAGTCTCTTCAACACACAGCTACAACTGGGTTCAACATTCGCTGCCAAAGACTCTCCCTGTTAATGGCTCTAATGGTGAACATACAGTCAGCAGCAGTAAGGCCTTCTGAGGCATGGATCATGATTCGCATGTTGTGTCATGAAAGGATCCCCCGGCCTCTGGGTGCTCTTTTTCTCTCTCTCTGCCTTCCTGCCCTCTCCCTCCCTCCCTCCCTCCCTCCCTCCCTCTGTCTCCAGCGGCCCTGTGGCAATGCAGAGGTTGAAATGACACACAGTGGCTGACTGTCGCCCAAGGGCCTGGGTTCTGGCCTTGGCTGGCTGGATCTGTGTGGCAGCTGGTGAGCCCGCTGCCCTCTCTCTGGCCTGCAGCATCAACAGTGGTGGTGGTGGGCCTGATCGGAGCCTCACTCTGATCTCTGACTCTGGGGCTGACGCTTAACTGCTCACTGCTGCCCACACGACTGGTGGTGAGGAAGGAGTGGGAGAGGGAGCAGGGATGTACTCAGGAACACACACAGACACAAAACACAGGAAAACTGATACGTCCCATTGGCAATGAATATGTGTTGTGTGTCAAAAACACCTCAAATCCTAAGGGGGAAGACATTCCCAAAGAACATAACCTTGCCAAGAAGATGAGAGAGACATACTAGATTCATGAGGGCAGGGGCTTGGCAGTGGTGGCAGAGCGATGTGGAATAACAGTGACTGTGGTCATTAAGGGGTTATGGCATTGAACCAGGAACCAGATTAGTTTGGACACACTGTGGCTGTTAGCTAATGTAACTTGAGACAATGCATTGATGTAGCATGAGGGCGTTTCTTTACCTGGGAATATAATGTGCTCTAAAACAAATAACTCCATAACAAGCCTTGTTCATACTTTTAATACTAGTCTTTCCATATTTGAGGCTCAGATAAAAAAAAAAAAAGACCATCGCCGACAGGCACATAAACCTGTTGCCATTTATAAATAGAAAAGCCTTTTCTTCAAGCTAGCAGCGCTTCACCGCTACCCGTACAACTTCCTCAGCTGTAAAAAACACCAAACAAAGTCCCACAAAGTCCCAACGCACACAAAAAAAACACAGACTTAACAGAAATTCGGCTATCTGACATCATTGCTCCTCAATTTTGTAAAGGCATCAGCCAATGGCACTGCCCCGTACCGAGGGCAGACATGGGCAAAATCATTAGTAAAACATTTAAAATGTCTGGAAAAAAACTGTAATAAATGTAATAAATGACAATTTTAGTACCTGGTACTGTAACTAAAACTGGTGGGCCAATTTTTTTTGACCCGCCTGGCTGAGTAAAAAAAAAAAAAAAAAAACAGTCAAAGAAATCAGGTATAGTCCAAGTCCTTGACATATTTCAAACAATTTTCTGTAGTGTGACTGGGCTGACAAAAAAAAGGCAGGAAACACCAGGCAAAAAAGGAGGAAAAACGAGTGAATGTATCCAAAAACCTTTGACTTGTGAACAAATGATATGATGCTTCTGTGGTGTTTGGGAATGAATTTGCCCAGGTCTGACAGGAGAGACAGGAGAGCTTGCAGTGAGTCTGGTCAGGTCGGGTCGGGTCAGGTCTCAGTGGTGTCCACTGGTGTAAACTCTGTTTCGGAGGACCACCACGAGGGGCAGGTGGTGCCGGACGCCGGGGTAGTGCTGAACGTGGTCGAACCACCGCGTCACGTTCACATACTTCTCCTTCTCCTGGACGGCCAAGTCCACCTGGGCGAGAGAGGGAAGGAGAGAGGTTTGTTTGATCCTGTCAGGGAGCGTGTTATTGGGCTGATGGTGCTGAGCCGGCCTCATTACTTATTTGACAAACTGTGTGTCAATTGCTACTCATCACAACTGCTTCCCCTCGTTATGGAGCCACACTGACAGGCTGCAAGTGCAAGAAAGAATGCAGCAATTTTCTGTATCTTCCTGCAGGTAGTGAGGCATTCGGTCCTTATCAAATTATTCAGGATACTTAGGGGTTTATTGAGTAGGTCTCTCAGAATAGACAGAAGGAAATAGACACTGGATTTCATACAGATAACACAATAGGAGAGTGTATTTGGAGGTCCTTAGAGAAAACTGTTATTAGGGATGTGATTTTTCATTATCTCAGAAACTGAAATCTGGAAATTCCCCACACCGACAGAAATCCAGCCCTAAACCATTAAAGCGTCAGTCAGGTTTAATGTTTGTGCAGTGTTGTTTTCCATAAATTGAACATCAGGACAGGCTGTGGTTAAGGGTTGGGCTAACTGACCCCTTGTCCCTGGGGTTAAAAACCACACTGATAGCGAACGAAAGTGACTCCATTCTGCCTGGTGGCGGGTGGCAACCTTCCATCTCCACCACATCCGCTGACTGCTCCAAACATGTGATCTCTCCCTCCATCAATCCCCCCCTCTGTCTCATTCCTTCCATCCCTGTTTTTGAATTCACTTTTTTTAAGCCCAGAAGGCGTAACAAACTTCCTTGTCCCTGGTCTGGGGCTAAACACATCACTTTGTGCCACATCACTTTATATCTTGGAGGAGGAGTGAGAATGTGTTTATAACCTCTGTGTTTATTGCCAAGTTGTTCTTGGTGCCCTTTGGCCATATGACTGGTCTAATTGTGTGTTCTGCGCTGTGACAAATTGCCTATTAAAGTTGTGGCTTGACTGAAGTGGGCACAGATAGGGAGGGGCAAGGAGGATGGATGGATGGATAGATGGATGGATGGATGTAGTCGTTGGTACTGTAGATGATGGTAAGCACAGATCATGGTTTTGTTGAAGTCCTTCAATTCTCAAGATCAACCAGCGTTAAATAGTTAACTTGGATGGTCACGTGTCAGGTTAGATAGATACAAAATGTTCAACAAAGTGCCTCTGCTAAATCCCTATAAATTATGCATAACATCAATTCCAATCCTAAACCCAACCCAGGTAAATTTGATTTTTTTCCCCCTCTGTTTCATCCTTTGCTCCACACTAAGCCAGTGCTTTCCATCGACAAAAACTGGGGGAAATAGACCTTCTGACAAAGATGACAAAAAATGGTCAAGTCATCCAGTGAGTGCTTTCCATGTCCCGTTCCACGTTGTAGAGCGGCACCAGTATATGTAATTAGGGAATTTGTGCTTTTTCGGGTGTCTCAGTGTGGATGGAAGGCCAAACAGCATTTTCTGATTGACCTGGCATAGTGCAGACACGACCTAAGATTGATCTGACACTAACAGACTTTTCACACTATTACATCAGTCTTTCAAAAAAACAGGGAGAGGGCTGCAGCATTCTTAATAGGGTAAAGTAGGAAAAACATATCGTATATATATGAATGAAGATGTGCTTTGGAAAAATCCAGAGGTCTTAAAAACAACAAATAGAAAATGTGACTGTTTAATCACAAGCTAGGCATATATTAAAGACTTTTATCCACTTGAAGAGATGTCTTAGATTCACATTGTTGTAGCTGCTTACAGTGAGTGTCACTTGAAACTCTGTAGACTTTTTACTGACACACTGTAGTCATTTGGTAAAAGTTGGGTATCAGCAGTGGGCGATCCACATAAAATATGTTGGAGAGAGGGTGACTTACTATGAGTGGATGAATTCCATAGTACATGAAAATATCAGCTAAGGTGAACTGGTTGCCAGCCAGGTAGACCTTGTCTTGCAGGTAGAGGTTGAGATCCTGTAAGGGACAACATGGAAAATCAAGTTTAGATACTTAAGCAAAAACCAAGCTATTACAATTACAATTACAATTCACATTTGGCAGACGCTTTTATCCAAAGTGATGTACATATGAGATTTTTTTTTTTTTTACACCAACAAGCAAAGATCTATTCAGGAGAGAAAAACGTCATGAAGTGCCAGAAAGGTCCAGTTCCCGTTAAAAGGACAGAGGTGCCACAAGGCAGTGCACAGAGCGGACATACAGAACGCATACAGTGCATGGAAGCAGGAGGAAAGAGCTGGGTTTTTAGCCTTCTCTTAAAGACTCAGAGGGATTCTGCCGATTGAATGGAGTTTGGTAGCTCGCTCCACCACAGAGGAACCGCAAACTAACATAAAACAAAACTGTAACAAGAGGTTCTTGAGTTGCCTAAGGTCCAGCCATAATCACTACAACGTTACAAATTGTGGTGACTATGGTCGCAGGCATTTGAGACAATTTTACATGCTTTTATTACCACTATTCTTGATTACTGGAACTCCATCTATTTGGGAGTCAGTCAGTCATCATTGTCTCAGTTACAATATATTCAAGATACTGCAGCTTGGGGAATCATAACTCCCCCACTCTTGCCTCACTGCACTGGCTACCGGTTCATTTTAGAATAATTTTCAAGTTTCTTTATTTGTTTTTAGAGGACTTCAGGGCCAAGCTGTGGAATGAGCTTCCCCCCATTGCTAGGTCTGCCACCTTGATTGAATCCATCAAATCTACTGATTAAAATCCACTTCTTTTCACTAGGTTTTCACTATGCTTAATGTACAACTCAGCTGCGTTTGCACTGTATACAGTTTCTTTGCGTTATTTGCTTTTTTGGGTGCTTCCTTTTATATTGTTATTTTATCATCTCATAAAGCACTTTGGTCAACACATGTTTTTAAATGTGCTACGTAAGTAAAAATTGACTTGGTAATCACCAAACTATACTAATTGGATCATTACTTAAGCTAATTAAAGCATTATTAAACAAGCATTCCTATGTCAAAACACTTGTCTTCATGTAATGGGTAGTGTTGACGCTTGGTCCTTTTACATGCTAATACTGGTACATAGATGTTTTGTGAATTGACTGTACAGACTCTCTTGTGTAGCTTGGAAATAAACATGCAGGAAACAAGGTGAAGGATCTTCAGTTCTTTAACAGAAAACACCAAATCTATGCAAAGCGCTATTCAGTTTTTACAAAAGTTGGCCTTCAAGATGGAGACCTGGGGGGGGGCATGAGAGGGGGTTCGTTAACCTATATATCTGAGGGTGCGTGAGGTACATGGGTCTGGATGCTGGCTTGCTTGCGTGTGTGTGTGTGTGTGTGTGTGTGTGCTGTGCTATGTGGATAGGAATAATATGTAACCTGAGGGGGTATTGCATCTCTCCCCATGACTGGCCACTTAGCACAGATGCCGAACAAAACGGGCTATTTGTTTACTCCACTACCAAATGACTACAACACTCGCCTGCAAATCTAATGAAGCTGTCCTAAACTTGGGCAGCATGATGTGTGTTCTTCACTCCATATGTGTGTGTGTGTGTGTGTGTGTGTGTGTGTGTGCTGGGTTGTGTGTGGAAGTGCTGGTCCCAAGGGATAGGACCATCTTTAGCACTTGTACATTGTGTGAAGGGAACACTCCACACACACAGAGCATCTTGGGGGCAAATGGAGTTATTGTGCGGCAAGAGTGGGTGATGCCAAACAAGGCATGAAGACTGCAGACTTGCTCCCCTTCCACAATCAGATCCTTGCCTTTCTTAGCCTACAGCCATGAAGCTGAAGCCCAGTCGAGCAGGAGGGGAGAGGAGAGGCAGCTCCACTGCCACCCCCACCCTGCACATGGAGCTCCAAACCTGGGTTCTTCCCTACCTGCTCCCCCCTCCCACCCCTGTGCCCTAAACTTCAGTACATACAGTTAAGGTCATGAAACTGAAGTCTACAGCAGAATTTATTAAGGACATAGACGTGTTAAACTGTTGTAGGCAACTACTTGAAGGAATTGACATAAATACTGAAAAGTGTGGGAGAAGTCTGTTAAGTTATTGGCCCTTCGTGGATCCGTTTGCCACTAGCTGGACAAGTGCTCAGGTTCATTTCTACATTAGCACAGACAGAAATGAATTCACTGAAATGACTGTGCAAGAGATACGTGCCAGCAGCTGTTTGTGCTGCATTTCTGTCTGACATATTCTTCTTTTCCGCAGCCAGTATTTGCCCGCACCTTTATAATTCTAATTTTTACCTTTCAGAGGTACATATATCAAGAGGCGACCAAGCTTAACAATGAAGAAATAACTTATTCACCCACTTGGCTAGTGCTTGAAACTCTTAAAATCTTCAACCCTTCAATAAATCTTAAACTGCAGTAATTCAAAAAGACAGTTTTCTATTTTTCAAAATGCTGAATGGCTGTGAAGAGCTGGTGAAAAAAGATTCAAGATTCAAATAACTTTGTCTATAATATAAAATCAAGGAAAACTTGTCACTTAGTGCTTAAGCAACCCCCAAAAACATATAGAATAAAACCATGAAATGAAGACAACAATAATCCCTTGTATCTGGAAATGCTCATATAGTCTATTTGGCATCATTTAAGATTTTTCTGGCAGTGGATACTGGTGAGTTTTCTTCTCTTCTCAAAGCAGTCATTTGGACATGAAATAGTGAGTTAAACGCAGGTGTTGCTCATGTCACTGATTAAGGTTCAATTCCACTTTGGTTAGCTCCAGAGCCTGGTGTTGTTCATGTTGTCTCACAGGAAAGACTCAATTGCAAAAAGGGTCTATACTCACAAATATTACATTTCCTGTAACATTTACTACATTACATTGAACAATCTAACTTAGTGCCCATTTTGCTATTTTGGGTCCTGAAAGGAACTAATTGTTATTCAATCCTGGAACTTCTGGTTTATGCAGTTTTAAAAAAAAAAGAAAAAATCCTTTCAAGCACAGCTAGCAAGCTTGTGAAGTACAATGATTTGAATTCATTGGCTGTATAATGCAGGGCACGCTGTTGGTCTAAAAGTTGGTGCTCTCAAGTGACCACAACACAATGTGTCTGTTTCTTTTGTGCCCTCACATGACATGAGTGACACAATGTTTACTAGTCCTAACATGGAAAAAACTATGAATTTCTTATTTGGATCCTGGGGTGAAAAAGTTTAAGAATTCCTCCAGCTGACAGTTTCATCCCTGGCTACATTAATGGGAGATGACTGGTATGTTTGAGAGAGGAGTGTTAAGGACACAGCTAAAGCAGCAGGACAGGCCAGGGGGCCACCAGGCACCAGAGCCTGCCGCTCAGGGTGACTTCCTTCTGTAAGTGGCACCATTAAAATATTTAAGAGGCCTGTCCAGATTACATGCTGCTGAACAGCATGACTCCCCAGCCATGCCACAACACTGTGTCATGCTGAGAGGTGTGCACGCACGCACGCACACACACAGACACGCACACACACACACACACACACACACACACACACACACACAGTTCATGCTGACAGGACAGTGCCAAGAGGCGCCTAGCATCCAGCAGACCAGTGGCTGGCGATCCATTTCACACTGACTGGCGTCAGGCACTTTAAAGCATTTTAGTGTGTCATGAGTGGCCATGTCACTGAGGGGCCATACATCAGTCTGTATTCCTGTCTCTTGTGCCTTAACGAGACAAACATATACACACACCCCCTCACACTCAGTTTGGCCTGGCTGGTGGACAGATGGAGAGAGAGAGAGAGAGAGAGAGAGAGAGAGAGAGAGAGAGAGAGAGAAAGAGAGAAGAGATGCTCTGGCACCTCTCGTAGGCCGGGGGTGGGAGGGGGCATTTTGTAGTTTTTGTGTCAGATTGGCTGAATGTGTATCAGACACAAGATGTCAGAGCCACTGGACTTTCTGTAATTACAACTATTCTCACATTTCCAACAAATTTATAGTAGTTTCTTGAGTAAGCCAACTATTACTCATTAAGAAACAAACACTTTATGGATAAAGTAATTTTTTCAGATAAAAAAAAGAATACATAATCTCATCAGAATACTACACCAGGTTGAGAAATGATCTCACTGAGGTATTAAAAAATTACCAAGATAGAGCATAAAAGGAATTTCTTATTTTACCAGACCAATTCAGTTACTTAAGAATGGTTTTGATGTTAACCTAGTGAACTGGCATCATCAGCTATTAATGAATCTGCATGGATGGACAGACGTCCAGAGAACGTCAAGTACACTGAAGGCCATTCATCCATTTCCAAACACTTTTAAGGGCTTTATTTTGCACACACACAAAAACAGTCAAGAGTTTTCAAGTGGGAGCCTTGACGAGATGAGGACCATGAAGCGATGTTTTTCCAACACAATCAACTGCACCACAATGAGGGACAAACCCGAGTTGATATACACTCAGTTAAAGGAATAAAGAAGAGATTTTATGAAGCTGTTAGCTATCATGATCTCTCTCTCTCTACCTTCAGGGTGATCTTGATGTCATCTTTGGTACAGACATCCAGTCTGGCAACTCTGTACTCCAGCCACTGCTGAACCACAGCCCTGCTTTCTGCAGAGTCTCCCAGCAGCTCTGGTCGCTGGGCCTGTTTCACCAGGTGACAGGCAATGGTCACCAAGCCTGCCACTGGAGCACCATTATTACTCTGCAGCACAGGGACCTACAGGGGGGTGCCAGAGAGAGACACGGGCAAAGAGTGTGAATGGCTGGCTGAAGCAGGATTTTCTCTCCCTTTATTTAATATTTAGACACAAATGAAAACTCAACTTTCAATTAATCAGCCATAACTGCAGGTCTTTAGGATAGGGCCATTTCAGTTTTAAAGAAAACAAGGCATCATTCCAATAACTTAATAACTAATTGATGATTTCACTGAATAAACTGTGCAATATACTGTACACATGCAAGTGTTTGTGTGTCTTTTATTTGTGCAGTTGTACAGTGGCTGGCAACTTTTCACCCGGTACAACGATAAAATGAAGATTAAATAGGCAGACATCATCTACAGGAAGCTGGGAGGATAATATTTTTCTGACACTTTCCAAAAGGAAGGTTATTCAGGTTTAAATACTCTAACTGCACATGTTGAAGTACACATCAAATTTCCTTAACCTCCACTTTTCAGTGACCGGCCTCCACGGATCATGATGCTTGGGCCGGTTTCACACTGATGTAGAAACAGGATGCTGCAGCCCACCTTTCTCATTTAGCCTGACGCTACTCCTGAGGACGGACATGCGCAAAAAGCCCACACGCATGGCATGGATCTATTTCCATTGTGCTGACTAGTGTAAATGACACAGCTGGCATTAAACGCTACTGCCAGGATACACTGTGTATATCAGGTAGGAAAGCCTTGCTGATGAATGAACCACTGGCTGTCAAATGAAAACACAGGACAAACATGGCTAGAACTGGTTAATATTTGCAACACACCGCTGCCTGGCATGCTAAATTAGCATTACAAAGCTAGCCACCGTGTGCCCATTTCAGTAGCTCTCTAACTTCTCGTCAAATCAAATAGCGGTTAAAATTCAGCAGTCCACGCTGCCGTAGTGCGCGGACATTTCACCTTTTTGTCCCCCTGAGTACTGTACTTGTTAGGCTTTTTCAGTCCCAGGTATTTCTCCAGCGATGATAGCTCCCTCAACGCCATTTTTGAGACTGTCAGATGGGCAGTGCGGTGTGCGTCCGTCCTGATTGGTTGGAAACGCTCAACTCCCGCCCATAGGACTTAGATTGACTTTAAAATTAGCCAATGGGAACACACCGGTGCCAAAGCATGTTTCTTCAATCTGTCAATGGATTGCATCAGTGAGTGATGTATCAAGAGCATGATAATACTAATACTCATGCCAATACTACCACCAATAATAAAACAAAATGTTGATAGTAACAATTAGAATAAGAAAAATCACACATCATATGTTTTGTCTTGAAAATTCTATTAAATAACAGACAGAACTTGATTTAAAACAGACCATACTGTCAACTTTACAAAAGCAACAACAACAACAACAACAACAACAAACAAACTGACACGGCTGCTGCCAAGAGGAGCTACATGTTAATGGCAGTTGAATTACAGTGTGTTTTAAATAGAATAATTTGCACAGTGAAAACTGGATAATACTAATCATAACTGCTGATATCAGTATGCTGCACAATTAATTTGGTCTTTAATCACTTGTTTGATGGGCGATCATATTTTCTAAAAGCATCTTGCCTGGGGTTCCAGTAGGGGATCTCCATTAAAATGGAGAATGGTAATTTAGCTGTTTCATTTAGGAGCAAGCCAAATGAAAGTTACATCTGTATTGACAAAAGAGTTATTCTGAGTTGTTTCCATTCCTAGCTGTTATCACAAGACTTCTGCATGTAATACTGTGCAAGATCAAACATGAGTTTTCTGAGAAGTGCTAACTGGATAAAGATTTCTAAGGAGAATATTTACAGAAACATACGTATATACTCAGACACAGTGAATCTCTGAGGTGCAACCTATGTTATCAGATCTAGGCTAACAATTTATCACAGTTACTGAATAATCATGATGCCACATTCATTTCTGATGACAAAGCACAACATTCAGATACAATGGAAATAAATCTAAACTTTTTTTCTTCACATAGGCAAGCATCCAATCAAAATATGAACATAGTTACACAGATCGCAACAGGATATTCATTCATTCATTCATTTTCCAAACCGCTTATCCTTGTAAGAGTTGTGGGGGGTGCTGGAGCCCATCCCAGTGCTCACTGGGCGGAAAGTAGCGGAAACTCCCTGGACAGGTCGCCAGTCCATCACAGGGGAGCAACAGGATATACAGTTATTAATTTAAACAAAACTAATAGGATTAAGGTATCCTTAAAACAGATTTTTATCATGTTACCCACAATAAATCATAGAATTTCATTGAATTTATGTTAAACCTGGTGATTGACATGTCCATGTGAGTAATTAGTCCCACCATGTACATTAGGCAGAGCCCATACTGATTTGTTATGGTTCTGGATGCAGAAACCTGCAGGTTCTGGTGGATTGGTGTGATTACTGTGCAGTTTGAGCACATGCCGTAGGAAAGCCCAGTTTATTCAGACTTTTTGGGGTCCTCTCCAGTTTGGGTCCCACTAAGTCAGCAAACACACACTCTGGACCCCCATATGCAGCGTCCTGATCCTGCATATGAGCATATAGCAGCATTCCCTGCGGTGGGGGCTCAATCCTGTAATCCAAAACGCCCAGCGGCCTCAGCTGAACTGATCAAAAATGAGAGGTATGCGGACCTGCCAGTTCACAGTAACATGCCTGTTTTCACACTGCTTCTCTATGAGGATTTGCGGTTAAATGGAATCAAAATGACAGGGGAAGGTCTAGAGTTTCCATCTAAAGTCCTGAAGCAAAGTTTCCCAGTGTGCATCTGGGCCGTCTGTCTGTCTCGGCAGTACGTCCCTGCTCTGACATTGTGTGTGTCACGTCTGTTTGGATTTGTACTGTCCTCCATGACTCCCCCATAATGAAATGTCACCTGTCAGTCAAAACTGGGCTTATTAACTATATATGAGCCAGGTGTGGCTTTTTGTGCCAGTTTGTGCCTATGTGTGTGTGTGAGTCTGTGAGTGTGTGTGTGTGTGACACCATAGAGAGTGACAGCTGGGCTGAGGTGTCACGCTGCAAGCGTTCGTTTTATCCCCAGCAGTCCCTCTTTGTAACAGCTTACCTGGATGACGAGGCTTGAGGTGATGTCCAGGACCTCAGCAATACAAATCAAATTCATATTTTTTTTCTTGGATTTTTATTGACTTTATTCCGACAGTAATAAAACAGACAAGGAGACAGAGTAAGGGAGACAAAGTCTGGCGAGTCTGAACTCAAGCCCTAAGTGGCTGGTTTGAACTGAAGCTCATGTGGGCTGTGTTTACTTCCAGTGGTCGGGCAGATTTTTGCACAAGAGCAAAGTCTTCGGTGTGAGAGGCAAGGAAGCCGAGACGCCTGGGACAAAGTAAAAGGAGAAAACAAACGGCAAATCTGATTTATAGTGGATTTATATCAACCATATAATCTTCAGTCATAATAGAATAATGTAAAGATGGCCAGCAGAAACACCCACTAATACATTTTCTTTTTGTTTGTGTAACTGGCCAGAATCCAGTTATATTTGTGTCAATCCTATTTTTTTATACAAAGAAGGAGATTGTGAATACAGTGTACTTTTTCACATCAATGCTTGTGCTTTACTTTATTATTATTATTACTCAAGGCGGGGTACACAGTGTTTTATCAAGTCAGCCATTTCAATGCAGACGCAGAGGAAAGCAACATAATTTTTTTTTTTTTAAACCCAATTTTGATCATTATAGGACCAATATTTGTGTCACTGAAAATCATTATTCTGATATGGTTAATGCTAAGTCACTGTATTTTAATGCATGCAATTACATGATATTCAGCACTCATTATTACACAGGGTCAGTGCTGGTGTTAATGCTATCTCTATACTTCCATAATACCATAATGGGTCATACTTTAAAAAAAGATTTAAATGTAACTGTGGCATAGTAAGATAATTTAGGCATTACCTTATTACTATATTATACTGTGTGACATAGGGTACATTCTCTATGTAGATCAACAGAATATTGCAGAATTAGGAATATCTAGTTCACAGTAAACTCTAACATGGCAATTTAATATTGAATTCCAAAGACCTTTTGATTCTAATGTAGGCAGCATTTTTGCTTCATGTGAACTACTTTCACTGACATTTATTGCTTTCCACATATCCCCGCGTCCGCATCCCTTCCTTTTCACTACATGCACTTAATATAAAAGTACAGATGTTATTTTTAAACCCAATTTGTCGAGAAAAAGCTGTCCTAGAAAACAAATTAATTATAAGAATGAGTACACAGACTATCACAAATGATTAGATGCCACGGAACAAGGTAAGGCTAATTCTCTGCATACCCCCCCTCCCCAACCTTCCATTTTTGCTGTTTGTTTGTACACCACAGCACGTCATACACTTTTACCCTAGTAGGCCTTTCCATAAATGCATGCCTGCAGCGTTAAAGTGCGTCTCCTCTAACTAAATGCCTCCAAGCTGCCACATCCTGTCTGTACTCAGGCGGGCTGAGGACAATGATCCCCAGTGCCCAGGACTATCTGTAGCCTGTGGGAGTTTTCTCATGCCGATTGTGATACACAATCCGGGGTCACATTAGTAAGGAAATCTACAGTGGGGGTCACCGATACTGCCGAGGGGCTTCCTGAGGCAGGCATAGCCATAAACACAGCCCCAGTCCTGTAGATATATCCCCCTTCTGCCTAGTGTGTAGCCTACAATATGCTGTTACACTGATTTGTCTGGCCGGGATGCAGAGCCACTGCTCCATCTGTCTGCTCTGTTACCTTTCATAACCTGTGAGCTCTGGGAGTGAACACTGCATTTTCACCACAAGGATGCCTAGGGAAGGAGGAGGAGGGGGGGGTGATTTGTGGTGAGAAGACATGCACGCTGTCAGCATGGATCGGTGAAATTGGATATTGGTGGTAGGTCGGATCCTCAGTGTGGAAACAACATGGAGACAGGGTGTTGGGTGGCTGGGTGACATTCTGGGAGAGGGTTCGGAGATGAAGACAGACATATGGGGGGTTGGAGTCCTGCCTATACCTTCATCTCTTGTCGAGTTTTATTTTGAATCTGGATTTAATCTTCCCAAAAAGGCGCGATGAATGTGCAACTTTTATAGCAAGAGTCATGGGAACAGGGTTTGGTAAATTGATTATGGCCAGTGTGTAGGGCTACATTTAAAAATTATAAAAATGATTGTCATCGTAGATTAATCCATTAATTTGATTTATTGAAGAACTAGTTTTCCTATTACATGCCAAAAATAATGACCAGTTCCTATCAGAAATTAGGTGAGCACAAAGGGGCCCTAAAGGTTTCATTTTATAATGATGTGTGATGGCGAGTAGCAAACAAATCTAAGTGCCTGTGAAGCTGTAGCCAGCAAGTGTTTTTGTATTTTCAGCTGATTAATGATGAAAACAATTAAAAGATCATCAAAATGATGACTGATTAATTTACTGTTCCTCCACTAATTGATTAATCGACTAATTGTTTCAGCACTACCAGTGAAGACAGTATTTTATTTTATTTTAAAGCAGCACATCACAATGCAAAAATCTCAAAGTGGATGTTTACACAAGACACTTTCTAACCTTTTCCCAGTAATATTTATACACACATGTATTCATATACATATTAACTTATATACTGTTTGTCACAGGATTGTCTTTAACCTGACATTCAATTGCTGTCGACAAAAAAGACAACTAAACCATGTCAGTTCATTTTCTAGTTTTCTGCTCCTGTTTTTGAAGTTAACTTTTCATTTAATCCATACTATAGTTCCCATTCAGTTCCACACCAGAGTGTCAGTAAGTGACTTTCAGCCAGTGTAGTAGTGTGACTAGTGGTAGTCCGTGTAGTGAGTCTTTTGGCTTTTCAGCGCTGCTGGCTCCTGTTGTGGAAGAGAGTCAGAGGATGCCAGAAATGTCGAACCTGCAGGCAGGGCCTTTGGGCCCTCATGACGACAACAGTGATGGGATTATAGGAACCACCCTGCTGTTCCATGCAGAAACAGCCACCCAAAGGCTAAAAACAACAAGCTGGTACCCCACTCCATCTCTCTCTCTCTCTTTTTCTCACACACACACACACACACACACACATGCAAATGAGTGTGTGTGCTTGAACATGTATGTTTACAAGGGAGATGGAGGGGTTGGGTGAGCCAACAACAGGAGTGGAATGATGACATTTTTGTGGCATTTCATGTCCTCCCCTTAACATTTGTGACATGGGATTAGCATTGGAAGGCATGCTTATGTGTGTGTGTGTGTGCATGTGCGTGCATGTGTGTTGAATTTCTGACTGATCAAGAGAGGCCCTGGAGACAAACCAGCGAGTAATAAAGGCAGTTTCTCCATTTCCTCCTCCTCTGCTTCCATGCCAACCAACAAGGCTTTGGGACGTGCTGGGGGACACAGTACCAGCTCACAGTAACAACAAACCCCGTCCCTGCCTCCCATCCAGCAGCAGTCACTTAGGACTATTAATTACCGCTCTGAATTTCCTCCTCCTTACCCGTAGCCATCCGTGTCCCCCTCAGACAAACAACCTCGGTGGGAGGATCTTGATTATTATAGCTTCTGAAAAGTCAGATTGTCTTTTATTGAAGTTGCCCACTGGCCATGCAGGTTTCTCTCTCTCTCTCTCTCTCTCTCTCTCTCTCTCTCTCTCCCTCACTCTCGCCCTAGCTCTATCTTTCTCGTTTCATGATTCAGACAAATTCTTGGAGGAAACTATTATGCCTGTGCTCTTGCGATGCCCGTGAGGTTGATAAGGGAGACTCCCATGTTGTTGGAGGTTTGAGTGCACGCAATTCACGTGAAACCGAGGCAGTGCACGTGCGCGCACACACTCACACACACACATGAACATGCATGCACACAAGTTGTAGACTGTAACCTGTGTGTGCAGTGACTAGTTTGCTGTATTTGCATCCACCAGCAGGGAGCACTGTGGGTCTTTCAAAAAAACCCTCAGCATCCGTCTCTCCCCACAGTCCAGTTGCGTCTAAACCAGGTCTCTCCGCCTGGTGAGAGCCAACTTTTTTCAAGTGCTCTAAGAAAGCGACTATTCAAAAGGGATGGGATTATGGGGAAGTTAAAGGAGTATCCAAATCACTGTAACTGTATCTTGAAAGTGATGAAATCAATATGTTCAGTGTGTATTACTGAAAAGACAATGGTCCACTTCCTCCGTCTCTTCAGAATGGTTTAAGTTTGAAATCTGATCATTTTTCCTGTCAAAAGTGGCATTAACAGACTCCTGTGCTGTATTTTATCTAATATTCTCTAACATTTTCTGTAATATATCTGTAATTTAAAGAAAAAACATGATTTTAAAAATGTTTAAAAACTGTGTACTTAAGTATTCACAAAGGTTAATGTATATCTAGGCCTTGCAAATAAAATAATAATATTTGTATAAGGCTTATTTTGCCCTATAGTACAGGTATGCACATTAGTTTGGTGGGAGCAAGCTATCACATGAAGAGCAGCCTCTGATGTGGTGTTAAGTGCATTGCAGGGACTTGCTTTGTTTTAGTGCCTTGCTCAGGGGCACGTCAGTGACTTTCTTATAGATTCCCTGAGCTTTGCATCTTTCATCCACTGAATTAAACCAGCGTTTCATTGAGCCCGGGCCTCTCACGTTTCCACATTCAGTTCAAAAGCCTAAAAATAAACCCCTCTGGCTTAAAAATAGTCACCATTTGGAACCCGAAGCCGAAAATATTTAAGGAATACAAGACATACAAGGACGCTTTTGGGAAACCTCTGCCCAGGTCCTAATCCTCCCCGCCTCATCCGTCTTCATGTCTTTAACCCATTACTTTGATTCACTACCTCTGGAGGGGAAAAGTGAAAGCTCAGGCCAGCACTTGTCTCTCCTATGACTGTGTCCACTATATCCCTTTCGCGTAGCACTTTATGGCCTGGCTGAGAAGGTGGAGGGGACGTGTGTGCTTGTGTGGATGTGTATGTCGGTGTGGGTGTGTGATTGAGAGAGAGCAAAGAGAAAGAAAGAGATAGATAGAGGGAGAAAAAAGCAAGGAAAAAGATAGAGGAATATATATAGGGAGATTCAGAGGGTTATTTGTCCCTCTTCCCCTCTCTGAGAGCAAGGAATCATGGTCTGCATGACAGGTCGCCAGCCCCCGTCGGGGGTGATCTATATGAGACCCTCTTTATTGGCAATTTCAACCCAGGGACAGATGAGACTGCAGCCAGCCAGCCGGACAGCCAGACCATGATGAAAGCCACCAGGCCTCACCTGTGACTCTCGCACTGAAGGCTAGAGAAATAATGCATCAGAGGTTATATGTGGAGCTATGTGTGCTGTATGGTGTGTGGAAGAATGAGCTTGTGTGTGTGTGTGTGTGTGTGCGTGCGTGTTAGAAATAATGTATGGCTGCTGTCATGCCCAGAGGTCTCTGTTTAGTATGGAGAGAATGGCTGAGCTGTGTTGCAGGCAGATTTCGATTGAGATGGTTTGGATACTTTACATATTGTTTGTATGTAGGGTCAGCGCAGCAGTCAGGAGTGTGTCCAAAACTTATTGCTTTTGGCTTCCTCTGAGAAAACACATATGCCACAAAGAAGTACATACTGTATTCTGAATTTGACGATATTAAACTACTTCTGTACATGATATGCTGAATATTGTTTTGCCTTAGTGCTGAAAAACATTAAAAAGCATTCTTAAACCTGGACGTAACCCTGATTGTAATAAAACATTACAGCTACCATAAGCGCTAAAACATTACTTGGGGATTCTGACTGAACTGAAACATAACTCCATTCTCTCTCACAGATTTTTCTTAACATCCTGCATTGGGTAACACTGATATCACATTCAGCCCTCTCTCTCTCTCTCTCTCTCTCTCTTTCTCTCTCTCTCTCTTTCCCCAAGTCTGCAAAACACATTTCCCATTTTTCAAAGTCTTGAATCGCACAAGGCAAATCACTGGGAACTAGCATGACAACATTCAGGCTCTGAGTAGACAATATATCCCGAGGCCATTCCTCCATCCAACGCGCTGGTGAATGAAAGACAGAAGCTTGCAAAGTGACGAACACCATGAAATAGCCCTGTAATGAACAATCGCTCTCATATGAGAGGGCCTGTTCAGTCAGGACCAGCCATTAGACCTGTCTCTCTCTGTTCTGTCCAAATCGATTAGTACAGTGCACATTGCTTATTGATCAGCGTTTTGGTTTGAAGCAATGGGAGGACAAAGAGGTTTGGAAAACGCAGAGTTACAGTAAAAGGTTTAGAAAGCAACAGAAATAGGTTAAAATGCATATTCTATACATTGGTCTCGCTATACATAAAGTCTCGCTGAAGAGTGTTACGGTTTTGGCTGTCAAGTATTACAACATTGAGTATTAGGAAAAAGAAGAATGTTGTGAATTCAGTCGTCTGCTTACCTTTACTGTACATGACCTGATCAAGAGGTTTGGGACGCCATGAGAGAATGAAGGTCCATAGAGATGATCGAGCAGACATGGCCTCCCTCTGTTTTAGACTCAAGCCTGGGCATGTTTTATTCTTATTAATTATTTATTTATAAGTGTGCTCCAGTTGAGCAAGAGGTCTCAGCTTCCAAAGGAATTCTGCAGTTATGAATGAGGGCTCATTATGATAAAGACAATGATGGTGATGTTGACTATGATGATGAAGATGATAATGATGATGAAGATACTTATGATGATGAAGATGAAGACGACGATGACGATCATGGTGATATTAATGATAATGATGATGAGGGTACTGATGATGATGAGGATGATATTGATGATGATGATATTGATGATAATGCTGATAATGATAATGTTAATGATAATGATGATGATGAAGATGATATCAATGATAATGATGATGATGATGATGATGAAGATGATATCAATGATAATGATAATGATAGTGATGATGACAGTGATGATGATGGTGACAATGATTATAGCAATGATGATGATGATGATGGTACTTATGATGACAATAATGATGATGAAAGTGATGACGAAGATAAAAATAATGATAATCTCAGTGATAATGATGATGGTTGCACTTAAAATGATTTACTAATAAAGTCACCTTGAACCTTGAACCTTGATGAAAGTGATGATGATCCTGATAATGATGATGCTGATAATGCTAATGATGATGATGATAGTACCAATGATGATGATGATGATGATGATGATGATGATGAAGATGATTTCAGTGATAATGATGATGCTGATGATGCTAATGATGATGATGATAGTACCGATGATGATGATGATGATGATGATGATGATGATGAAGATGATGAAGATGATTTCAGTGATAATGATGATGCCGATGATGCTAATGATGATGATGATAGTACCGATGATGATGATGATGAAGATGATTTCAGTGATAATGATGATGATGATGGTTATGATGATGATGATCGTAATGATGCTGATGACAAAAAAGCCCCTCCCATCTTCCCCTTGATTGATTGCTTGTCTGACATATTATTGACACAAAGTAAATATTTTGCATCTATCATGTGGTTCCTTTGTGCTGCCATTGGCCGGATCTGTCCTGTGTCAGTCCACTTCATTGTGACACTGTTACACTTTTTTTTTTTTATCATGAAAAAAAAAAGCGGAAAAAGAGATGCAATCTATTACATTTTCACTCCACAGTTTGCAGTAATGACAGACACGCAGGTGCTCACGACTACAATAAGGTAAAACACTCTTAACACACTGCATATAAATTTCTGTGATATGTGTGTCTTCATTATGTATACATATGTATGCATGTGAGTGTTTACCTGTACAGCTCATGTCAATGCATGCATGTATATGTGCTGCACACGTCTATATGTGCTTGCATGAGTGTGTGTGTGTCTCTTGTGTGTTGTGTACCAGGACCCCGCAGTGGCTGTCAACGCTCCTCAATGTTTGTCATTCTGTCGGGCCTCTGCCTCGTCCTCTCCCGGCTCCCACGTACACTCAGGCTCTAATTAACTTAATAAACTGCAGCAATTTTGACATTTAGAGGCCTAATTCGCTCCGCAGTGGCCGACCGGCTGACCGGCGTTGCAGATAACGTAGAGTGACAGGATCAGAGAAAAGTCCGTTTATCTGAGGAATTAAAGGGTAAAAATAAGAGGCCTGGCCCTGTGATAGGTACTCTCCTGTATGGTGTGTCTGTGTGTGTGTGATAGAGAGAGAAAAAGGGTAACTGAGAGACAGGCCCAGTTATTACTTAAATGGCTTATTTATGTAGGCTGATATGGAGTGTCCGCTTGTTTGGGCCTATCAGCATTGTACATCTAGAATTTTGAACTTGTGATCTTTGCCTCAGGTTTCTCCAGGCTCGCTGGTGGCGCTTTAGGTGCCCTGTGTTCTGTCTTCGCAAATCTCCCTTTTAATAAACCTATCAGATGTACTAAAAGAGAGCGAGAGATACACAGACAGAGTGGTGCTCTGTTTGCAGATACAGCCAAAGACAATCTTACCATCTACCTGGGGGGAGCTGCGAGTGCCGGCCCTCGCGGCTACACACATCCTCCGTCAAAACACCGCCGACAGTGGAAGTCAAGGCAGTCTCCCCTCCCCTCCCGCCGCCTCCGACCCGTAACCCATTTATCTTGAGATAACTTTGTCAGATTGTCAACCAAACTCTCCGGTGGGAGCCGAGCCCAAAGCCTATTACGGAGGAATCAGCGCAGGCCGAGGCTGGTCAGCGCTAAACGGATACTCCCTCCGAGCTCTGCACCCCCTGCCTCCGCCGCATTATTGGTGCTGCTGTTACCACATCCGCTCAAGTCAGTCAAGTCAGTCAGGCGGTTAGTCGTCCCTGTAATCGGGTTGCTGAACTCCCTCGCCGTCCGTAGCGGGCCTCGTTTTTTCTGATTGCATAAACAGAGATTGGTTTTCAGTGAGCAGATGTAATGCTTGTAAAATAGGAGTGTAACTGTGTTGGGTGTTGTTGTCCTCTGATGTCACTCACTGCTGGTCTTCCTCTCTGCTTTCCTCCCTCTGGCTTTGCAGCAACTGGTTGGGGATGGTGTTTGTGTGTGTGTGTGTGTGTGTGTGTGTGTGTGTGTGTGTGTGTGCATGAACTAAATATCCAAATCCCTGACTTTGAGTAGTGGTATCAGTAGCAGGAGTATTAGGCTACTAGAGGGATGGGTAGGATGTTTGTGTTTGTGTGTATGAGTGTGTGTGTGTGTGTGTGTGTATCTATGTGTCCCTTAACTCCGATGCTTTGTGACACATTGGCCAGGCCACTCTGTGCTATTCCCGTCCAGGAGACCTTGGGTTCATGAATAATTTGCCACCGTTAATCTTGAGCGGTCTTGATTTATTCTGGGACGCCTTTGAAGCGCCAACATGCTGAGGGCTTTGCAGGGACGGCTCCCAAACTAAAGAGACTAACAACAGCAATAAAGGCAACCCAGAGAGAGGGAGGCGGTGAAAGGGGAATGAGGCGAATCTATTCTTCTTAGAAAGTTTTGCTGCTGTGTTTTCAGAGATTTTTTAAAGGACGGCCCTCTATGGTGGAAATTGAGTTATTTGTTGTATAATCACCAAGTGTGCAATATTGCTATATCACTTACTGACTTTGAAATAAGGTGAAGTTAGTATGAGTTACTGATTCGGCATCTGACTTCAAGACACCAAAGTTCTCTGGGCTGATATGACTTACTGCTTATTTCCATAGTGGTAATGGCAACTGAACATGTGAATATATCAGAGCTGACCATAATGACAGTTGTGGCATTAGATCTGCCCCTCAGTTAAAAATGCCATGCCATGATAAACTTTTCAACATAGGTGTCTTGCACAAAATATTATGCCAGATCCACTGATTATGAAACAACAGCAAGAGAGAGAGAGAGAGGGAGAGAGAGAGAGAGAGAGAGAGAGAGAGAGAGAGAGAGAGAGAGAGAGAGAGAGAGAGAGAGAGAGAGAGAGAGATGGCCTGCCATGTCATCTCCCCTATAGCCCTCTGTGTGACACCCCAGTTTAGCAGTGTAATGACCCGGCACTAATAACTTTCATTTGACTCTGTCAGGGTCAATGTCAGCTACTGGATTCTGACCCATCGCCCACAAATGGACAAACAAACAGGTGTACAGCGATTAGATTTATAAAGTATAAATAGAACTTCCATGGACTTTTTATTCCTCAGTAAAAGTGTGTCTGACTGTGTCTGGATTTTCTGCCCTGTTCTTTTTTAATAAGATTATATAATAATGTTCTGCTCTATTCTATTCTATTTTAACACATTTTCCTTTTTAGCAAGTCTTTAGTCCAGTCTTGATGCTCAGAAGTTTTTTTTTTTTATCATAACGAGTAAAAATGTTTGATTTTAATTAAAGAAGTTGCCATGTTTCTACGTGATTTTAAACAGGTGACAAATATCTCGAGGAGGATAACTAGTAGTGAAAGTAAGATAGCAAAATAGTGTCCCTTAAAAACAGATTTAAAACTAGATTATGAGTGTTCATACATGATTAAATAACTTGGATAGTGATGGTGAAGGATGGATGTTTTTTTTTTTTTTTTTTTGCAGGGCAACCAGCGTAAACAACCACTTAGACAAATAGGTTGACCTACTATGGAAACAATCTCCCTTCCTGTCTGTTAGTGCTGACCCTGGTTAATAATGTGTGTGTGTTAGTAGAAGCTATAAGCTGTTAGGGTGCAGAGTGTGGTCCCAGGTGCTCGGACGAAGCCCCTGAAGGCCGTGACGGGGGCCTGTTGTTTGGGCTGGGGGCCTGAACGCTGAGATTTATTCTGAGGAGAGATCACTACACTCGTCACTCTGAATAGGATCCAATGGTGTTTACTAAAGACACCTGGGGCAAAACATGGCAAACTGCTTGCTGAACTGAATCCACATACCAATGTTGTGTGCATTCATGCTTTTCAAACTTTTAGCTTTCTCTTTTCTGATGACCCACAACCGATTTTGCATGCTAGTGTGGGGACAAATTTAACAAATATCCATTATTTGTCGGTTAGCCTGCAGCCAACCTTCAATAGTTTTGTTTTACCTTCCAAATCGACCACCTATCTGACAAAGCCTGAAAGAGTATGTGCTGTTTTGTTACAATACAAGAAGGATCAAGGTGCAATAAATAGAAAAACAAACAAACAAACAAAAACAACAACTTCATAACTCCCCTACTATCTGTCCATGAGCAGCTCTGCATCTGGTAGTTAATTATAATTTGGTCATTTAACAAAATCACACACCCACAAGTGAACACATCTAGGAAAACAAAGGCAACCAAAGAGTCAATCAGTCAGCCAGACAAGCAAACATGCTGCAGCTTCAACAAAGACCCTGTGCTACAAAGACACTAAATAGGTGTGTAAGTCAGTCAGTAAGTATATGAGTCAGTAAGTAAATAAATAAAACAGTCAAAATCAGTCAGGTCAATAAATAATCCAGAAAATAAGTCAGTAAGTAAGTCAGTAAGTAAATAACTCACCCACCCCCCAAATGCAAACCAGCCAATCATAGCTTAGTATATGTTGCCCTCAGGTACACAATATATTTTTCTCCATAGATGTGACTGAGGTAACTCTGGATATTGAGGTTTATGCTGCTACCTTTAAAAAACTCCTCAAAATTAATAATAAATAAGTCAGTAAGTAAGTAGAGGGTAAAGTAAGAAAGTAAATAGTTGAGTAAGTATATAAGACAGTAACTAAATGAATAGGTAAGTAAATGGTAAAAATAAGTAAAAGTCAGCAAGTCAGTAAGTAAATAGGTCATTAAGTGGTCAGTAAGAAAGTAAATGAGTGAGTAAGTCAGTCGGTAAATAAGTTATTAAGTATGTAAAAACCCTAAATAAGCAACTAAATGTGTAACTAACAATAAGCACACTTGATATTTTCTCATGCAGTTGATTGCCAGATTGCAAAATGTGTTGTTAACTTATTAAAGCACATTGCAAATAGTTGACAAAAACAAAATGAAACAAAACAAAACAATAGAGTAAACCCTTTTAAAAGATTTAAATAACATTTTCTTCATCCAATTGCCATGCTGTTGTTTAACAGAGGCTTTAGAGCCCAGTTTTGGCAGATAACTGAATTATATAACTATGCATAAAACTGCGTTACAATAATTGCCAGTGTGAAAAGCTTTGCAGCTCCAAGCTCATGTTTCTTCTGTTATATCAGTGCCTTCCCCTGCAAGTCAAAAACTGTCCTACCAAAGTGATGATTAAAAAGCAAGTGAGAACATTAATTTGGACCAAACTCAGAAGCAGCAGGCAGAAGTATCTGGCAGCTGAACTGAATGTGATTTTATCTGCCGTCGAGGACCACAATAGAGGTAAATGTTTTAAGTAACATTTCTGTGCCCTTGAGGTCAAATGCACATGTTTTTAAGGTAGGCAGGAGAGAACAAACCAATGAGAGATAAAGTTTGAATAACTAACCCCTGTGTGTGTGTGTGTGTGTGTGTGTGTGTGTGGAGGGGGCGGAGGTGGTGGGGCCATAGGTACAGAAACAAAACCATCTTAAAACAGACACCCAGATGCATTTAGGTTTTCTCCCTCTGTTAATTTCCTATCTGCATTATTCAGTTAGCCGGAGAAATGGCAGCGATGTGTATCGCCCCGGATATAAATTCACTTCCTGGAAACACTTAACCAGGATGTCCTGTTTATTAGGCTTGTCGTTCGGCAAAATGAATCTGTAATGCAGTGCAAGCCCTTTCTTGTTACTGTTACTACTTACAGATAATAGAGGTGACTTTTCACTGGGATTTTTGACAGAACCTCTTTGGAGACTTAAAACTTTTCAGTTATTTTGATGTGTAAAAGGAAGTCTACTGTATGACTTTGTTAGAGCAAGCTTTATTATTATTTGTTATCATAGATTTATAGGAAGTTAAGTTGAGTTAAAATGTAGTTTGCAAAGGGAGATTGCAAGGTCAAAGAAACCAGACTAGTAGCAGACTGGCTGGTATGCTTTGATGCTTTCATGAGTGCTACTCATGCCTTATTTGAAAGTGAGCTTTATGGCTTAAAATGAGGTTGACAACAATATTAATAGCCTTTGTTTGCAGGGGAAGACCAGGGTACCAAACGCCTTGGAAACAGTGACACAATAACATTGGAAAAACACGACACGTTCTGTCTAAACACAGCATACATGTGCGGTGGCCGTGACTAAGTACACACAAATCATCTAAAACATGAAATGAGGCTGCATTATATTGATTCCTTTTTTTGGGGGGGGGCCGTTTGTTTTGAAAGTGAGCGGTGACTGACCGAGATGGACAGCCCCATCATTAACCAGCGAGACGGGACGGGGAGCCTCCACTTCACCTTCCCAGTCACCCGGCCCAGTCAAGCCGGGGACGACGGCACGGGGGGTGGGGAGCAATAAAAGGCGGATGGATACAGTGTTGGGGATGGTGGGGGGTGGGAAAGGACAGAGGAGCAGTCGCAGTAGAATAACGGGTAGCCTGCCTGTCATCTCTGTCTCGTCCACCCTCGCCAATCTCGTTAACTATATCTCCCATGGCTTGCTCGCTCTCTCTCTCTCTCTCTCTCTCTCTCTCTCTCTCTCCTCCTCTCCCTCCCTCTCTCTCTCTCTCACTGGCTGGGTTTTCTACCAGCGCTGACAACCCACATATAATTAAGGGGCATGAATGCAGCTCTACCTATGAGTGGAGCTGACAGCGAGAGGCCTACCTATAGCTCCTCTGTCCCCTAGCCTCTCCTTCCTCCTCCTCCCCCTCCTCTTCCATCTCCCTCGCACCGGTTGAGCAGCAGCCCACTGGAGCGGTGGGGAGATGGAGGGGGAGTCGCAGACCCACTGGCCCTAATTGATGGTCTCTTATACCAGGAAGGGTGGGTCTGGGTGGGCGTGGGGGGAGAGGGAGGGTGTAGGAGGAGTGGTTGTCTCCCTGTACACCCCCCCCCCATCTCATTCCAAAGCAAAGCAGAGGGCTCATGTTGCTCCAGTGGAAATGATTGGGTATAAATATGCAGTATTTCAATACAGACTGAGATAGCTCAGTTTGGGAGGTAAAAATCTGGTGCACTACTCATCATATGGAATAATTTTTTTAACCATTATGCATATATATAAATCAAAGATGACTAAGTATCGTTTCACATCCTTGTCACTTACGGTACCTGTATCTGCAGAAGCCATAGCCACGTCTGATTTCAACTTCATATTAAAGAAATTGGGATTTATTTCTGAATTCCTGTTTAGGCACTTACACTATCCGTCATCCGATCAGAGATGTCCCTCTTTCCATGGAGATGTTAACCGTGCCAAAGTTGCACAGTTTGTTCCAAGGCGAATGCTGTAAGCTCAATTCGCCACTAGTAAACTTACTGTCCAAAATCATTAGGAATGATAACTTCAAAGATATAAAAACACCATATATATATTTAACAAAATAAGTACCTTTCCTTTTGTTGTCACGTTCAACTTTCAGTTGATACATATATTTCCAGTGATTCAGGTCATGTTTCACCTTGTAGCTGGTAGGATCAGTTCAGACCCTAAAACTCTTATATTATGAGGATTTTTTAATTCCTGGGTGAGAAATGACTGGTGCAGTGTACTTCCAGGATCGGGTTGGACTGAGTTGTACCACGTGACTCTATACAGCCTTATCAAGAACTAGAACCCGCCCACCATACAGTTTAACTTACAGTGTCAAGGTGTGTGTTTTGTGTATTTCACCAAGGAGCTTGAATGTGTGTGTATGCTTAGAGCTTACAGTGGCATGCCTTGGGCACAGATCATAAAAGACAGTGATCACGGTTGAAAGAAATCTGGAGACTGATGGAGAGAGCAGAGGAGGAAAGGGGAGAAAAAAAGATGTAGGGGGGAGTCATGAGGGTGAGATAAAGGAGGGCAGAGGGTGGAGAAGCTGGGAAACAAGGCTCTGTCATAGCTCCGGCTCTTACCTCTGCACCCCGAGAGGTCACGTCTACTGTAGACAAGTGTGTATGTGTGTCGACAGGAAGTCGAAGGATAATTGCCGAAGAGCTCTGAAGAGATCCTTCCAGTGCCGGTCGGTCTGCCCACACCCCGGTGTAGTTACCGCGGCGACCGAGCAAGCGGGAAGGAGAAGGGGGGGTGGGTTGCAGTCGTGAACCGTCGAGTGATTAAAGCAATTACTCGTCAAGGCTCTGTCACAGCCAATCAGATCTGTCCCTTTCGTCTTTGCGGAGACAGGCGAGGGGGTGACCCAGACCTGCCTGCATTGGACCGACTGCAGCCTTCAGTGTGTGTGTGTGTGTGTGTGTGTGTGTGTGCTGTTAGTGATATGTACTGATGCAGGCCTACCATGCCCTGACATACCGCCAGTCATTATTTCCTACTAATGATGTCACAGTACAGAGGTGGGAGGGATGTTGCAGTGGATGGTTAGGGACTGGGTGGGTGGCTGTCGATGACGGTAAGTGCCCCCTAAAAGTTGACGAATCATCATAGACCCCCCCTGCAGTCGATGGTTAAGTTGGGCATTGCAAAAGCACAATAAAACAAACCAAATGTACAGACACCTATTTCAGCTGAAACACACCATCACAATTCATGACTTGCTTGTAGTATTGCTATATTTCTACAGACATTCGGTAGTGTCGCTGCTGTTGAAAATACTTGAGACTTGTGCCAATGCATTTTATGATTGCCAGAATGACAGAATTAAAAATAAATAAAGCAAGGCATCTCGTTTGACCCAGGAAATTTTGAGTTGGACGTAGCCATTGTAACATCCAAAATGACTTCCCACAATAAAAGTTGACAAGGGTAAGTGGGCATCCTGGTGGCTCAGTTGGCTCAAGTCCTCAGTGTGAATCTGGTCTGTGAACTTTTTTGCATTTCACTCTCACTCTCTCATCCGATGTCCCTGTCTCTATTGATGTAACTATCTCATAAAGCAGAAACACCACGAGAAAATCACAAATATGAAACATGGTGAAATATGAGAAAGACGAGTAATGTGCTGTAAATCATGTTTGTTGCTCAGTTTCTAACATTAACAAGCATGTTAATTAGCTAATGTTAAGTGGCAGCACGATCTTCATAAAAGAGATGGAGCAGATCACATTCAAACGAACCGATAACTAATTAGGGCTGTAATGTCATTGCTATGAATGCGTCGTTGGACTGTACACAATCTGCACTTGTTCTCTCCTCCCTCCCACTCTTTGCTGACTCTTTCATTGCCCTCTGTTGTTCTTTATATTTTCTCCCTCTCAGACTATCCCTCCTTCCTCTCCTGTCTATTTGACTCTGCTAAATTCAGAGCTGTGACACGATATGAAGGCTTTTGGCAGTGCAGCATTGTTACGGAGGACTGACTGGCCCTGTGGATCCCCTGCTGTGAGAACCCTGGCCGCACAGCAAGGAGATCACAGCAAATGACCTGCGTTGTTGCTCAGTTTCCTGTGTGTGTGTGTGTGCTTTGTGCCTATGTGTCTTTCAGCCTGAACTTCTCTTTTGCAAGTGCTGCAGACATACAAATATGTTATTTCTGTGTTCAGCTAAAAAGCATCTCCGAGGTCCACTTGATTCCACCTTTTTTTTAGTTCTTTATTCACTCGCAGCTTTTCCTTGTAACAGAAAAGCACTTCCAATTATGTCAAAAATTACATTTGATGTACTTGTAAATATGTCCAAAACACGCTCAGTTGACAAGAAAACATTTCTGCTTGGTACCAATAGCACACATATACATGACAACTATTAAAAAGGTTAAAAAAATAAATGAATAAATAGAAATAAAAACTCATAAAAACATCTCCATACAACTTATTATGTCATGTGGAAGGTTTGCCTGTAAGTCATCTCAGGTTACAGAGGAAACATACTAATTATTATTGTTTGACATTGGCCCTCCTGTATGTGTGTGTCTCTGTGTGTGCATGTGCAGCTTGCAGTATGTGTGCAGCAATGTATTTGTGAGTGTATGCACAAATGTGAGTGTGCATGCATGTGCCTTTGTGTGTGTTTGTGCACTTGTATATCTTGGTGTGGATCAGTGTGCATACATCTGTGTGTGTGTGTGTGTGTCTATGGTGTATGGTCTCTTTCTTTGTGATGCAAGCACTCCAGCACTGATAATTCAGGGAATCACTATGTAGTGTTAGCAGTGGGGTGTGTTTTAAGTGGTTTTAACTCCATGGGTGTTACATTCTTACATGCACAATGTGAGTGTTGAATATCCTGATATGGAGGCATGAATAATTTCAGGTTATATATATCATGCCCCATGTTTTGGAAATCGGGTGATTATGAGTGATTATCCTCAAAAGCCCTGTATGTAGCATATGTATGTCATATCTGTGTGATTACATATGTGCATAAACACAAGGATTACATGTGTACAGTAGCAGGCCTATGCAGTTTTAACTGTATGGGCAGCATGCCACAATTCCACAAATACGTCTTGCGCCATTTTCAAACTTTCCCCTTAATATGACAATAATAACTTTTTGTATGTAGTTATATATTTATTTATGTATGTGCTTTGGTAAATGGCCTGTGCTTTTAATTCATGCTTTAAATGATGTAGTAATTTGTTGTTCTGCAGAGCCATGTCTGTTTGTTAAGTGGGCTAATCTTCCCCAGCCTTTTAGAGAAGCGACCACTAAGAATAGCAAACAGTGACAATCTGCCAGAAACTGTGACTGGCTGGGGCTGGGGATATATGCTCCAGGCGTTTTCCAGCCCTATCTCAAAACCTTACATCATCTATTATTCTCCCGCTCATATTGATATGTAATTTTTTCTTTTATCCATGTACAAATTCAAAACGACAGATGCAGAAGAGCAAAGAGGAACAAAAGAACTCAATTTGTAATTTTTTTCTCCCTCCCTCTTTTACTCCAAACAGACACACACATTTCTGTGAGTGCTTTTTTATATATTTATTTATTTATTTTTTTTTATCTTTCTCTATCTTTGCTATGATTTTTTTTTTTTTTTTTGAAGCTGAAGTCAGATATATTGTTTGTGATGTCTCCATGCAGTTCGGCTGTCACCAGCCCCCAATGTCTACATTCTAGATATTATTTCTGGCTGTCCGTACTCCATCTTGGGGCACAATGGAGCCTCTTTCATTTTCTGTGTCATAATGCGATAGCACAAATTTCCCTGCAAGGCATCACACTATTGGAAAAGCGAATAACATATGTTGTGTCTCAAACTCACCCTTCTTCCCCTTATCCCACTGGTGCAGATGACCAGTGAGTCTGCCAGTGCCAAGGGCTGCGGACGAAGAAGGAAGGCAGGAGGAAGAAGAGAGTGTTCTGGAAACATGTCACATAGACTATCATTCATCTCCAGAGAGAGGAGCAAAATAATATGAATCCTCCCTATCAAAATCCACGAGAGGAGCCATAATGCATTAAATTCAGAGTGCCACCACCAAACATGGCTCTATTATGTATTGCCTGTATGTTTTATTGATATTGGAGGAGAATAGTCTTTGCACTGCCTTGAGGAACCTTCACAAAGCAGATTATCTTTTCCTTGGCATGTACTCTGACTTGGTTCTGCTTTCCAAGAGGGGGCAAGCAGGGTGTGTGCATATGTGTGTGTGTGTATGTGTTTGTGTTTTGTTGTATAGTATCGTGTTTTGCTAGATGGCTTGGCCATGCTAATCTTTCAGTCAACACCAAGCTTGCAGGGCACGCCGGCAGCTTTGCTTAAAAAAGTAGAGAGGGGGATAAGTAAGAACAACACACGACCAGATACAAGCAGCTTATTCTCACTACAGGCAAACTCTAATATGCCTGTGCGTAGTGTTTCCACACACATCGGTGAAATAGATAGGGACAGTTTTGACAGCCAGGTAACTTCAGATGGCTCATCTATCCCTTGACTGGAAGATGAGCCGTGGTTATTAAAGCGAGATAAAGAGAAAGTGAAATGGAGAGTGAGCGAACGGACACATAGAAGTGAGAAAAGAGGGAGAGTTAGTGAGCTGGAGAGAGCGGGTGTGAGTTCAGATGAGGCTAGAGAGATGATGAAAAGAGTAGCCACTTGGTCCTTTGAGACTCTTTCCCTTCCCTTGCTGCCAAATTAGCCCAATTAGTCAGAGTGGCCTCCGTTCAGGCTGCTGTCAAACCCCGACACCATGCAGCAGCGCCAGCGGTCATTCTCTCTCATTTAAGTCAGGCTTTTGACTCTCTCCTCTGCCTCTGCCTGGTGAGCCACCTGCACATGTCTCTGCTGAATGATTACTGTAAGTGTGTGTGTGTGTGTGAGAGAGAAAGAGAGAGGGAGCGAGAGAGGGATACCGTGCATATGTGGCTCTGTGCTCGTGTGCGGGTGTGTATGTGCATGCGTGCAAGTGTTTGTAGAAGAGGCATGAAAGGGAGACATCTTCAAATCAATTCCCACCTTCACCAGCATGGTGCCTGCGTGTCCTTCTCATAGTCTGCAGCTTCCAAAGCCGAGGTGTGAGAAATCTTTTCATTCCTCAGGTAAAATCTACCAAGTCTCTTTAAAGCTCACTTTTGCCGTGCCTCTTTTATCTCCCGACATCTAAAGAACCAAACTTTTACACAGTGCAAAGGAAAAGATTTGAGAAAAGAGTGTGTTGAAGATGAGCAAAGTCTAGGAAAAGAGCCTTGAGCGCAGGTGTATAGCTAGCACTGATCTGGCAACACAATAACAAAGCCTTACTCGAGAAAAGGGGGGAAAAAAAAAAAAAAGAACAAACTACTACAATCTACTGTAATTGTTTAGCCTGTCTCGCAACAGCCAAAAAGCCCCCTTGGAAGGAATAATTGTCACCTTCACCTCAAAGTAACTCCCATGACATAACTCCGTCACCAGCAACACAAACGCACAGAGGCACAGTCCCTACAGTCACCCCTTGTTCCCAAGATGAAGGAATCACTTATAACTCAATAGCCAGAGTCATCTTTCATTTCAAATCTTTCAAATTGGAGTAAAAACTGGTCTGTGATAATCACCTGCCCAAGGGCCTTGGAAGAGCACAGAGAGGGAGGGAGAGAGATGGAGGCAGATAGAAAAATAAAGACAGAGAGAGGGGGCTAATTGGACGACCTTGTTGCATGAACAAACATACCTTAAGCCACATGAATGGTGGCAGTGAAACGGGAAAGTCACTGAGTGAGCCAAAGTGCGGGCATTCATCTCTTTAATTTACCTCACCAGGGCTGCATTTCACCCACGGCCCTGACACAGGGAAGCCAAACACACAGCTCTGACTGGCTGAGAGGAAGGGAAGTCTGTTTACCTGTGTGTGTGTGTGTGTGTGTGTGTGTGTGTGTGTGTGTGTGTGAGAGAGAGAGTGTGAGTGAGTGTGTGTAGTGTATCCAGTAATTTGTCAAGCCTCAGAGGCCATCTAATGTATGGTAAACACACACCGCAGCTCTTATATGTTCCTACTCAAGGAGGCATATCTTGCCTAAGGATGCTAGTGAGATAAGCTTTATCTAAAACACAATGTAATGCTGAAATGAGTTGAAACTGGTTAACTGGCATCCATACCTCCACATATAGTATCTACCTATGCATCTTCACAGTGACTTAACGCTGAATTAGAATTTTGAATGTTACATGCCAAATTTGTTTTGCAACAGATTTGTCTACCATGTATCAAGTATGATGAATAGCTTAACATTTGACATTCATGTCTTGAGGACATTCTTCACATCGCTGTGAATGCATAGCTTTTTCCTCTGACTGTGAAACAGTATGCAATGTTTGAGACAGGTAAATGAGGCGTATTCATTATTCTAATTATTGACCCTAACAGGTCAAAACACATTGAGATTCAAAATCTCTTTTTAAAATGTGCCCTGGCCAGGAGGCAGCAGCACACCGATAAAAACAGAGGTTGCCACCAACATCATACAAACACGTGAAAAAAAAAAGTTTTAACAGACTTTGAGTATGATAGTCTGCCATGTCACAAGCCTTAAGAAAAACATGAAAAAGCAAATAGAGTCTGCATTCAATTCTTTCATGAGGGCTTTAAATTCACCCAAATTAACAAGATCCTTAAGTTTCAGTTGATTTTGGAACATGTTCCAGGTAAAAGGAACACAGAACCTAAAAGCTCACTTACCCACCTCGGTTCGTACCTTACGTAATTTGAGTAAAAGTAAGTTCTGCGACTGTAGGCTACAGTTGGGGTTATTTTTCTGTGAAGTGCAAGAGATCAAATAGGATGGGAGCAGACCAAAGAGAGCCTTATAAATAAAGATGCACCAGTGGCACAGTCTCCTTGCAGAGACAATGCAGGCCAACCAGCACAAGCATAAAGGGAGCAATGATGGGCAACAGCTTATGATTAAAAATAAACCTCAGTGCCCCGTGATAGACACTGCATAGAGGCATGCATGTATAAAACATTGCCATAATCAGTGACAGGTAAAAATATTGCTGCAACCAAATTACATCTAGCCTTAAAAGAGAAACACGTCTAGTTCCAAAAGTGAAAACCCAGCCTCAACCTCAATTTGGACACCAACTGCCAAACATGTGGTTTAAAAGAGAGACTCTCGTCATACAACAACAACAACAACAACAACAACAACAACAACAAAAGCAGCCACAATCAGTTGGAGAGTGTGTGAGCTGTTTTCGGTTAAGGTGCACAACATAGCCTTAGTTTTATCAGAACAGTTCAATGATCGTGTCAGCTGACACAAATTTGACTGTACGATATTAAAAGCAGATTGTAGTTTGTTAAAAGCAGAGGTCAAAGAATCCACACAACAAAAAATGACCATATCATCAGCATAGACATGGACAGTTGCACCAGACACTTGATCATCCAGATTGTTGACAAAAGTAGTACAGTAAATAAGAGGGACCCCAGTACTGAGCCCTGTGGAACACCTTTCAAAACAGTTAAAACATCAGAGGTAAGACTATCAGTTTTAGTCATCGGGGATCATCTGGGATTTCGACTGAAGTTTTATTATGTTGTTTCCTAAAACCAGACTGATTAGCAGATGGAGGATGGAGTTTTAGTGTAAAAACTGAGTGAGCTAACTAGAATTGCTCACTGATTACTGCATCAGTAACATTGGATAAAACAGAAAGTATAAATAAATAAATAAATAAATAGGCCTATAATTGTTTTAAAGGTTGGGATCCCCTCATTTTAACAGGGGAAGGACAAAGGCTGTTTTCCAGACCCTAGGGATTTCATTGCACTCCCGTGTGAGATTAAAATGATAAGTGATTGGTTCATTTATACTGTTTTCACTGATGGTAACAGTTTCATGAATGGTCAGATGTGCGTTGTACATTTCGACAAACTTGTGGTACATGCATGTCTTCTTGAAAGTGTTTGTGGACATTATTAAATTAATAATAGGGCATTTGCGGTCGTTGATTAACTTCCTGCATAATATTAGTGTAATGTTTTTCTCATGGCTATGAGTAAAACCAGTAAAGGATCTTTTTGTAAAGGATGGAGAAACAAGTAACTGAAAAAAAAAAAAAGCATCAACTCAAGCTACTTTTAGAATTTTTTTTTTTTCATTTTGCTTGTCTATATTTGCTTATTATCTAAGTACAAGTGACTCTGACATCTCAGTTCATGAAGGTAAAGTGTTAGAACCTAATAAGCAAAAGACAGAATGAAAGAGATTTCTAGCAATCTGTAAGAACCATTGTTACCATACAATGTTTTTGGGCCAAAAATTATGATAGTATGTTACTGCAAGGTCCCTGGACATTTCCACCCATAAAACAATGATTTTGATAGAAAATAAAATTTCAGATCATAATGAGACAGGCTTCATAGTTATATGAATCCATGTGCACCAGGTGATAACTCGATTTTCTGATTGTGTTTTCATGGTAATAATTTCCCATCAGGTGTGTTGACATGGCTTGACTTGATTTTGTCCAAACAAGGTATCAGTGTTTAGGGTTAATGATGATCCTGCTGGATTTGTGTCAAAAGTGATTTACAGAAATGGTGTGAAATTGGCTGATGGGAATGGATACATGTCTGCACATTTTTGTCAAAAAAAAAAAAAAAAAAGAGAAAAAATACATGAAACACACACAGGCACAGACACAGTTCTCTTCGGAAAGGGAAGCCAAATGCAGTTGAGTGATGTCGTCAGCCGCTGCCGACATCCACATCATATTAGAGACGTGGTTGGTTGGTTGGATATATGGGCTGTCTTTAGTCGAAGGCTGTAATGTGTGATGTGACCTGATGGGTGGGGAGATGGAAGTATGGGGGAGGGAGGGGGAGGAGCCTTGATATTCCAGTCCTAACGCTCCCCTCCTGCCCATTCCAAAGACATATCAATTAGTCCTCCTCACTGCTATTGAATTCCTCTCTCCATGAAATGCCACTATTACTACATCATACACACACTCTCATACATGAATGTATGGATACACATGCTAAGCCTTGTAGGCCTACACTATGTGACCCCAAAACCCCCTTCTTCATAACGCTCCACTAAAGTGACCTAATTGTTGGAGTGCAGTCTCCATTCTCTGTTACCTCTGTCCAACCATTCTCCTGAGCAGCCTGGACTGCCTCCTCCTCCTCCTCCTCCTCCTCCTCCTCCTTCATTTTAACCCCATCTCTTTTCCTGCTCCTTATATTACCCCCATCCACTACACTCCTTTTGTTATCCTCTCTTCCTCTCCTTTTTGGAATCCTTCTTCCACCCCTCTTTTCCCCCTTTTCCCCTTCTCCCGCTCCCCTCCTCCCTCTCATCTGTTGTCACCTCCTCAGTTTCACAGGGTTCATATCCTACAACCTGCTGCAGTTTTGAGTTACGGAACCCAACAGGAAGAAGAAGCAGCCTTTATATAGTGGGTAAAGCTGTGTGTGTGTGTGTGTGTGTGTGTGTGTGTGTGTGTGTGTGTGTGTGTGTGTGGGGCCGTGATTATCCTTGTTGGCTATCTTTGTTTCCCTCCCCAACAACCTCCCCACCACATGACTTTTGACCTCACAACAATGAATCACCCTGGACTCAGGTACCTTTGGACCTCAGAAAATTCTGCTCTTACATGAATATATTTGGAAGTGGCAAATTTCCAAACATTTGTGCTCACCTGAGGAGAATTTTATGGTTATTGTGCTTAAAGTGTTTTCCCTTTCAAGTGCTAGATTGCATAAAATGAGAACTTTTAACCCATTGGTCTAGCTTAAACTAAACAATATGATATTATATTGATGCTTTTGTACAATATTTGCAGATATTACAAAGTCTGCCACAATACGATTTTGATTATGATTTTCAATGCTGTGTTTGCTTTTCACGTGCCTGGCTAGGTCCGTCATGCTTCCTGAGTATCTTATCTCATAATGGCATTGCTTGCATACAGAATGTGTTTTTTCATTGGTTCTGTCTTTTCTCCTGAGTCCAAAGTATTTCCACACAGCTTACTATTTATTTCTGAGAGGGGAGAGACTTTCCTCCTCCTCATCTTTATCTTCGACACTTGCCATTATTAGCACGGCGCTAGCTAGCAGCTACTACCATGGTTTCAGGTGCGCTTATGCAGAAACAGCGACAGAATTTCAAAATAAAGGTGACACGATCTGAAAGATGATGATGACTGATGGTCGCACTTTGCATTGATCCTACATCGTTGAATGTTCAATCGATGGGTCGATCCAGATTGATGGATTGTTACATCCCTACCCATCAATGCAAATATCAATACAAATACACAGAGCGCAGCCGAGCTTTGTTCAAACCCAAACATTAGTTTAAATTATAGTTGAGATCACAAGGGTTCCATAGATACCAAATATGTCCTGCTGAATTATAGGGGAAGGTGTATAAAATGATGCACAAGGTATTTTCTGTTTGATGTAATGGTGCAGCCACAAAGTAATGGCATCTTGGGGTTTGAATATTTCACTTAATATAATTATGATGTAGCTTCACTGGAGTGCTGCAACCATCAGATACAGAATATAAATGTGGTATTATTCTACAATGTGGAAATTTCAGAGAAAATTAGGGGGGAAAGGGGAAATTGTAAAGGAGAATCAGAGTTGAGCACTCCAGGCTTCAGCATAATATTAACTCAACAATATTAACTGATTTTACAGGGTGGATATATTCTATTCTAGGCTCTGTGCACCACCACTCTACAAATTCAAAATCCACCGTCTCTGCTGCCACCCAGACGAGCCCCCCACACTCAGTCATTCCTCCCCTCCAGTTTTAAGCCTGATCTTTTTCCAGTTATACCTGAATTAGTGACTCAAACTGGAGAAGCATTCTTAAGAACTGCCTGTAACTCAAGGCTACAGCACACACTCAGACTCAGATGTTCACATTTTGAATGGATTTTAGCTACATGAAAACCTGCATGTAGTTAATATGTCCGCTGTCTTAGCCCTAAGGCCATGCAACATGCTCTCTGCAGTGAGGATGATGCCAGCTGCCAGTTACAGTAAACAAAAAGCCACACTGTAGATTTAACTTTTCTGCACAACAACAACAACATTTAATCAAGAGCCAGAAGTTGAACATAACAGGGGAAACTCTGGTGACACCCCTATCACTCATTATCAAACATTGGGATATTCATGCTCCCAATATCAATCTGCTCTATTCCCATTTTCTGTTGCTGGAGGCGACCAGGCAGGCCACCTCTCAGGCCCTGCTGGCCACCTCTTAAGCCCAGCTCCAAAATACCATCTCCTCTCCTAACTGTGTGTGAGCGGGGGACGAGGAATGAGCGCCGGCGTATGTCAGGCTGCTTCAGGACCCGCCAGGCGATTCCAAGAGCCCGCCGACTAATTAGGCCCTCCGCATGGGTCTGATAAGAAGAGCTCACCAGCGATGAAGAATCGACACAGTCCTACTGAGCAGCCAAATGAGCCGGGCACGGAGACGGATGAACAGACAGATGGCTGGTGGCTGACTGGTGGGAAGGGGCCGAGCAGGGCTGGAGAGGAGACCCAGGGGCCACAGGGGCTGGGTAAAAGGGGTCGAGGCAACTGAGGTCTGCTGCCATGCAAATAAGAGGGAAAGGAGAGATGGGGATGCAAATAAGAAGACAGGAAGTTATGGAAACATGGTTGGAGCAACATGACGTTATCTTGGGATGTTTCAGCGGGTGGAAGGACTAAATGTTGGCATGGACGCCGGTGGCCATGGTGTCTTTTCATTAACCCTTTGTTTACCCTTTATATGTTGTTGTTTATTAGTTTTACCTGGGGCATATATCAGTACAGAGACCCCTGACTTTGGGAACATTTTATTTCATGTCACAACTTGGCATGGGTAATAACAGTGAACCACTGGAGGATTACTCTGCCATCATCCATTCATGTGTATGGTGGTTGTCGTGGAAAGTGCCTGGAACTCAAGCCGCATTACTTCTCACAGCATGTATGTTTCTCACTTCAACAAAAAAAGTTTGTTTAGAAACAGTACATTAAATTCTTATTGTTCTGAGCTTAACATGCTTGCCAAGAGTCTCATTTAGACTCGTTTAACTCAAATAATTATTTCAAATAATATTTCAAATAGGCCCAACAGAGGCTGGCACTTTCCATACAACTGTGACCACTGAGACCCTAAGGAGGTGTCGTGGACTTGGGGTAAGTGTGTGTATGTGCATGCACGTGGCTAAGCCTGTGCTGTTACCACTGCCTTGGTGTCCTTTTGCTCGAGAGGACAACGTGCTTTGCCTCAGCAAATTCGCTTCAAGGTACAGACACCTCAGTGACAGCAAAAGATTCAAACCTGTTCCCCGGTGTAAAGCTCTTTGTCTGTCATGCAGTCTGCAGATACGAGCAGAAAGGGCATTAGCCTAGGCATCAGTCTGTGTGTGTATGTGTGTGTACTGCATGTGTGTGTGCGTGACAGCTCCTGTCTACCCCCGTGACATGCTAGTAGCTAGCCCCTCGGTAGTGCTTTGACATACCTTTCAGCTTCAGGGACCGTGTTAAGTCTCAAAGAGTGTGTGTGTCTGTTTGTGTGTGTGTGTGTGTGTGTGTGTGCGCCTTGGCAATAGACCTTGACTCTTAGAAGACAAGCCATGTCCTCCCTGTTGACACGCTGGCAGCAAGCCCCTTGGTAGCACTGTGACATACCTTCAACATCAAGGAGTGAACAGACATGAAGAAATGAAGAGGTGTGTGTGAGTGTGTGTCACAGTCGTAAGTCACTCAGCAAAAGCTCGAGAAAATGCAATGAGATTTGTATGTATTTGTACTGTACATCTCAGTCCAGTGACCAAAAAGTAGCTGTTGGTTGGTGAATGAATGTGTCCACTTTAGCTGTAGTGTTATTGTGTCTTTTTCTTGTGATATTCATGTGTTCATATCACTTGAAATGCATAAAATCTTCACAAATCTTCAAAACTCATTCACCTTATTCACACAGTGGTCATTAAAGTGGAAAATTGAATAATGTCATACTGCTTTGTCACATTCATCTTCATCCCTATTTTGTATCACTTGTTGCTGTCATAACTTACCTCCTTTGTACAATGATTAAAACAGCAGCTCAGAATCACAACACCTTACCCATAGCGCTTACCTTCCATTGTTGTATGTATGATTTTATAGTCTCAAAAATTTTAATACAGCCATTTGATTTATTGATATTCTGCACAAAAGGCAGTCAAACTCTCAGAGCAGTGAAGGGATGTGCTAAAAGGGAGAGTTCGCTAAAATATACTGTCATTTTCAGAGTTAACTGAATTATTATTGCACATTATCAACAGCTATCAATACTGCAGTGGACCTTTGTGCTGTGGATCTTTGTTTTAGGGTATAAAATATGCATACTGCGTGCATATGCATACAATTTATAATATTTTGCTTTTGTTTGTAAAACAGTCTATACACACTATACTGTCTATACACACTATACTGAAGGCCTTCAGATGTTTTGACTATCTTACACTCTACTGTGTCACTTATATCAAAGTCAGCTAGATCTTTTCCTCTTGCTATCTTGATCCAAAATCAAGGTCAACTGGACCAGATCAGTATTTTTATCCATGCCGTAGAACATTATGGGGCGTTAACTGCTTAATTGTATCATGCAGTACACCTGTATGGAAGCATCTGCCCTCCCTGGCTGCACGCCAAATGCAAGGCAGTGACCTGCTGCCTTTCTACCTGGTGAGACAGCAGCTTTAGCAGACAGTGCTCTCACTCAACGCTCCTCAAAAGGACCATGCAAACATCAAGCTGTTGCTGAGGCAACACATTTGACAGCTGCTGTCATTACCACTTATAATGTCCTAGTTGTACAGTTATATGTAGATGTGTACCCATACTACATGTGACTAAGGTCTATGTTAATATCAGTATTAAGGAGAAGGTGATAACAGACTGAATTTAACATGAGAAATCTAATGCTACCAGTATAGAAAGTGCAGCAGTGGAAAGTTGCTGAACTCAAAATGAAGTCAGAAACATTGCAAACAGCAACACCTGAAACAACGAAACTAACTTTGTACTAACTAACCTTTGATTGAAAAGACTTTTAATATGTTTACATGGACCCTAATCCATAATCCATTAAGAACTCCAACTATGGTGAGCTTTAGGCTTTAGGTTTTAAAGGAGAAACAAATCAAAATGTAGCTGACTGTCTATGGCCCATCAAGACATTTATGTGAAATCTACTTTTATCTTCATTAGTGTTGTGCTGACTATTTTTAGGGTTAGGGTTAGGATGGTACTAACTTGAACATGACATAAGAGTTTAATAGCTGCAATCAATGTGGTAAACTGGATAATTTCAAAAATGTATTAACAACAAGCTAAAAAAAAAGCAGTTATAATGAGCTCTTACATTTGACTTTTTCACAGCAACAGCAACAGCAACCATACATTCCCACATTCAGACCTGGCTGAAGCCCAGTGTCTCCATAGCTAGGGGTTCAGGGCTTGCTCAATTGGGAACTTCAGTAGCCTCATTGGTCTTATGGGAATATAGTGATTCTGTGAATTTCCCCAAACTTGTCTACTTTGCTAACCTTCAGCAGGAGCAACTGCATTTCATCCTATTGCCAAGGCTCTATATGTTCCCTCAATCTATTTTTTTTTTCCATATACCATTTTCCAACACTACTTCAGATATTATTTACAGACCATGTGAAATCAGATTACACATTTTTGCTGATACACCACAGGACATGAACATTTGAATGTTATTCTTCTTTTTGTGTTGAGGGAACATAGGATTGAGTGAACATGGGTCTATTTTCAGTCTAAAAAAACGCTACACTGAGGGAACGTAGGGCCCTGGGAACATAAGATGGACCCCTTTGAACATCACCAAAATGTATACTTACATGGAAGTGTGCTATAGCCGCAGCAGCTCCTTTGCAATCACTATGCTGGTTTGCAGTGTTGACTATTAAATCATGAGGCAGTGTGTGTGTATGTGAAATGAAACCCTTAAACCACCCCATTAGAGGCCCTCAGTGCTACACCCACCCAGACAACCTGCAGTTCACATTTTCAGAAATAGAAAGGGTTCAGTCTCTCAAATTTGACTCACAGAGCAGAGGTGTGTGCCCTTTATTGGACGCTTTTATCCACAAGTCCCTACAATTCCATGAGTATGGGTAGGCCCAGAGGGAATCAAACCACTTCTCCTCCTCTCTCTCTCTCCCTCTCTCGTTCTGTCTGAGGTGACTGACTGAAGATTTCTGCTGCCTTGTGAAGGATCAGAGTTCAGCAAGTCTCTGCAGCCTTTCACAGAATTCTTACAGAACGAGGATCCTCGGGGGAAATATTTGCAGGTGTCATACTATTATAAATGTGTTATATGAATAAAATAATATTGTGATGTGTGTGAATATTCATATTTACATAGATATAAATGACCTCTCTGGTATGTCATTTTAATGTAATTTCTATGGTGTAAATTGTGACGTTTCTCAAATTATGCATTTCTTGAAAGTTCTAGACTTGTTTCTGCTCCCCAGTGAAGACTGATGTGTATGCAGGTGCAAGTAAGTAAGTGCACAACTGTGTGTGTGTGTGTGTGTGTGTGTGTGCATGCACACCATTCCATCACCTCTCCCTGGAGACCTGCTGGTCCTGGCGGTTTAAATCTGAGGTGCTGAAAGGCCCTTGGCAGAGATATCATTGGGCTTCAGTCTTTTCCAGGCTTATCAGATCATGTTCCACTTTGGGGACGCTTGTTTTTCGTCTCCCTACCTTCCCGCTCCTTCCTATCCAACAGGCTCTACCTGTCTCAGGACCTAAGCAGCTGCCAGGTATCCATCCCACAATCATTTAAAGTCTGGCCAACATTCATTTGCTGCCTGGCCGGCCGTCTCTTGCAATTTGTGTCTCTCAGAGGCAGCTTGATTTCAGAGTGAAAGTCCTGATGCCAACCATTCTTTTATATTGAGGCTGAAGGACATCTCTGGTTCAAGCTAATCACTAGCCTGTGCACATAAAGAGCCTTTGTGGCCACCTGAGTGCACGAGTTGACTTTGAAAAAAAAAAAAAAAAACACTGTAATCGATCTCCGCTGAACTTTTATTTGAAGAAACTGAGTGTTACCAAAACCACAGGCTGCTGTGCTGGAAAGGTACGACAGATGTTGACAGAACAATAGTTGTTCAAAGTTGTATGGAAAAATATTAAAGACAGAGTTGGCACTCCAACTGCAATTTGAGGCCCAGCTTTGAGTGACTAGCATGCATAGTAGAGGACTGACAAGCCGACAGTCATGAAGTTTGAGAATATCAAGGTTTAATCATTATAAATAAACACGATGATTCGGTTTCTCGTACATGAAAAGCAGACGTTTGACCTGTAGCATGCTTCCACGTAAAAGCATCAATCTAAACCTAGTCCTAGTCCACTGACAATGTGTAAGTGCTGCACGTTTCATATAAATAAATACACATACACCCAAGTAAGTGCCCATAAAAATGTAAAAAATGCAAAAAAACATTGCACATTAAGTACACAGTTGTTTGGAATTTTGCCCCTGCCGCATGGCTTTCACGTATGAAAAATGAGGCCTGTGCATGAATTTACAATTCAGATGGGTTTCCTTAGGGATGCCCATTTAAGATGCATTGGTATAATATATTTGTTGTCTTTACCGCTCACCACTGCCATTGAACATCATTAGGTAATGCGCACTCACTGGTGGAAGGAGAGCTCGTGTTTATCATCATTTACTTGGCAAGGAATCGTTAGCAGGGGCCTTGGGTCGACTCCGTAGTGAACCAGACGTTGTGTATTACCACCACCACTGTGTCTCGCCCTGGTCCGCCTCTACTGTGATCATCTATCATATCAGTTTTACATACTAAAGACCGAAGAAGTAGAATACTATTAGCAGCATGTTTAGAAAGGGGGATGTGTGTGAAGTGTGTGTGCAGGGGGGCAAAATGTGACTTTTTTGCCTGTTTGTGACTGTGTGCGCCTACGTGTGTGTGTGTGTGTGTGTGTGTGTGTGTGTATTCATGTGTCTCGTTAACATGAATAGTTATTTATCAGGCATTGTTGGAAACTATGTGCTGATGGATAAATAAATAAAGTCTGGACGGCCATATTGGTTCAAGGGGTCCATGGTGAGTGGATCCCTGCTGCCTGCTGTGAAGGATTATGAGAGTCATTTTCCTGGGTTTTCACAAGTAGCCCGTGTGTGGAAACCCACAATCCCAGTTTTAACTCCATTATACACCCCCCCTGTGGGGTTCAAAGAAAAACCATCCATCATGTTTTTGAAGGGGGAAGAGAGGCGGTTAACAGTGCTGTTGAAATCGTCTGTTTTCAACTTTTTTTTTTTTTTCCCCTCATCCAGAGGTTTTGTTTCAGACTGAAAATTAAACTGGCTTTTGTTTATTATGTACTAAAAGTCTCCATGCTGTAGAATGAGAATTATAATTAGCATCACTTTTCTATTTATTTATTTATTTTTGTAACATACTCTACATTACATGCTCCATAACCTTTTTTTCCCCCCAAAGAGAACACATCACATCTGTCACAATCCTTGTTCTGATAAACACAAATTTTTACTGTCATCTGTCGGTATCGCTGTGTGCAAAACGACAGGAACAAACGCACATGCATGGGTTATATACATAAGGGAAATAATGGCAGCTAATATTCTTGATTTAGCACACAGAAAGTGCTTATTTTCCTATATTGGATTATGATTATTGAGGTTAGCAAGCTACATACAAGGCAAACCCTAGAGTCTAACACTGCCCTGGAGCAAACTAGACAAAAAAGGCTCTTTTTACTGTTTAGTTGTTTTTTGCAGAGACAGGCTGGAAATACTTTCTGACTCTGGATAATGGGGAGACTTATTTGACATGGCACAGCACGTTCAATAAGCTTTTTTTCCTCTCTCTCCCTCTCTACACTACTTTTTACACCACTTTTGTTGATAATTGAATTAGACGTTTAAGACTATTATGATACTGCAATTAGAGATTATTTAATTCCCTTTTATCAGAGGGCTCTTTAATTTAAGCAGCACACTGTCATTATGATTCAAACAGAGAGAGAATGCCATTAGTGCGGCCTACATCTTTTAATCCATAATATTTTTGGTAGCCTCTAATTGCACCACAAATTGCATTTTTTTTCTCCCCCTCTCTGGGTCACACTCACCACATTATTTGATTGTAATAATGAATGTGTCTCTTCAGCTTATTTGAATGCTAAATATAATTAGTTGGAGCATAAAATACAAAGAGAGGCACTACCTTTATTTTGTACATCAGGAATTAGTTTGTTAGTTAGCTCATTACTCTTAAAGGGTGCTAATACTCAAAATCCAAAAAGGTTTATGTGTGTATATTTGACTACATGTAGTTTGGATATGTTAATGTTTATGTTCAATGCCCAAACACAATTTTTTTTTTTTTTTAGTTTTCACTGTGCATGCTAATACACTTGCATGTATGTACTAGAACAAATATATTCCACTGATACCAAATATTGAGGCCTTTTACCACCTTTCAGTCTCTGCACCTTGTCCCTATTCAGCTTCACTTCAAAGAGTTCTCCATCTTTCTCTCTCACACACAAACATACACACTCTTTTCTCCCTCTTTCCTTCAACGCTCCCTTTCTCCCTTCCCAATCCCTGGCCCGCCATCCCATACTGCATGTCCCACAGTGGGTAATGTGAATGGACTCAGTCTCCCGGGTGTCGCGGCCCCCTCTCTAGCCTCCCAGGCAAATCTGCAGCAGCCGCTCAGATGGGAGCAGCACACACAGAGTCTACAGCAGTCTGTAGGGGCAAAGAACAGAACGATGTGAAGGGATGATGATGGCTTTCGTCTTGGACTTGGAGGATTGCATCGCCAGCTGCATGCAGAGCACAGCGGAGCAGAGAGCGGGCTGCCTGGCCAAGGCAGAGCGTTCTTGACAGTGCTTTGTTTTGAATCCGCAAGGACTTGACATATGCCTCAAATCGTTTGCTCTCACCGTGCCGCGGATCCATGCTCCGCCGTGATCGGAGACAGGGCCGTGCTGTCTGCCGTTGAGGGTCTGTGTGTGTGTGTGTGTGTGTGTGTGTGTGTGTGTGTGTGTGTGTGTGTGTGTGTAAGTTGTGTGTGATGGGGAGCATAAACAGCAACATCCGACAGCACTGTTGCCTGCTTCACTGCCTATCTGTCTTTGTTCAGTTCCCCTTCATGGAGCAGACTGTGCACTCTAAAGAAAAACAGAGTAAACAACCTCTTGACAAATAAAAACATCTAAATCAATGACCCTTGCCCTTTTTCAGTCTAACTCTGCCCCTTTATAACGTTTGGAGTCTTTTCCAATCCATTTCATAAGAGTTATCGGATACGAACCAGACAATTTACCTTCTGAGCAGATTTACCTACTGCAGACAGGGTCTGTTCCAATAATGTAACAATGCCACAGATGTTGGTCATATTGTATTTGGAGATAGGTCTTATATTTCTTTTAATCTGCTTGGAGCACTGGGGTTTACCGCATCCGGATAATTCAGGCGGTGTCAGGTAAGTTGGCAGGCAGAACGTGAACTAAATTGATTTTCAACTGCTTTCCTGTGACTGTCTAAACTTTCTGGCACTCATTGTGTTATCATATGCAGCAAACCCCACCATCTGGTGCTCCAAGCAGGCTAAAACAAATAATTTGCAAATGCTATTTGACCCAAGTCTGCTCTGCTCAGTAAAGTGTTTTGTTTATCTGCAGCCAGTCAAATTTATTGTGTAGTCTAAAATCCCAAGTGGCCAACTGATCCCTGTCCTCACCTCCCTCCTCTTCTCTTCTCTTCTCTTCTCTTCTCTTCTCTTCTCTTCTCTTCTCTTCTCTTCTCTTCTCTTCTCTTCTCTTCTCTCAGGCTTTTTTCACCCACAAACTGTATGTTTGCATGTGTGTACACGTGTGTGTATGTGTGTGTGTTGAGAGAGGCAAGGTGTGTGTCTGTGTGCATGTGCATGTATGTTTTACTAAAAAAGAAATTTAAGATGAAATATGTGCACTGCATGGGTGTTTCTGCATGCATTTATGTACTTGTGTATTAGTGTGTATGTGTGTGTGTGTGTGTGTGTGTGCCCAGAACCAAGAGAGTTAGGATGCAGCCAGTATAAAATAGGTCAGCTCTCAGAGCTTCTGATCGCTAGAGCATGGCCACAGCATTTCATGCTACATTAGCCTGGTTTTAAGACCTAATCTGCCTCTATTAATGTTTTATGCTTAATTTCATGGAGGTGAGGACAAGCTGATGCTGCTTGGGCACCAGAACTATTACCTGGCAACTCAACTGGGTAGCAATGGATGGCATTGGGTGGCATGGGTGAGTGAACATAGTGCAGATTTGAACCTGCACCCACAGCGTGATTCTGCGGGGAGAAGGGCTGCTGTGTAGCAATGGCAAATAATTAACTGCAATCAAAGGTTGGATATTTTCGCCTATATTTTTTCATATCATGGAAATAGATAAATACAGGCTATTGTTCAAGATACTGCACATCACTGAATGTATGTGAATGTACATTGTTATGCAATTATTTTGCTTTGACTGTGTCCTTGAAGCAATGACAACTGCCTTATCAAGCAAAGACTGACGAGACCAAGACAGTATTCACCTGCAGCAGGAAGAGGGCTCTTTGCTCACCTCTAGTGGTTATGTGGTCAAAGTCAGTAAAATGCTGCATGACAGGCCACTGACATGTTCTCCAGATCGGGACGAAGACCTGGTATAATGAAAGGCCCTCTAAGTTCAGTCTGGCAACCTCTCCTGAAATGCACATTTGGCGATGATTGTGCACGTTTCTTACATGTATCGCAATGCTGTAAAAGGGTTTCTCTATGTTGGTCATTTTTAGTTACAATGAAATTAACTTATAATCATAGCAGTTAAAAAATACATATTTTTGATTAAAAAGTCAGAATTTAAGACTGCAAATATGGCTCATTAAATTTGACAAGAGTGTGGGTGGGCCTTTTCTTTCAGTGTCTTTGTTACATCTATTCTTAATTTGGATGTAAAAAGAGTAATGCCGTCATGCAGCTCTAATCAAATTTGCCTCTTTTTATGTCACTTACATATTTGTTAGGTTATTAAAATGATTAATTATAGCAGAGTTGCTACACATTTATTGTTAGCCACAACTAACCCGTGTCATTGCTGCTCAGATCACTTGTCCAGAGAAAATATAATTTCAGAAAGTAACAAATGGTTATGGTGGACAATGTGCTTAACCAACAACTCAAAATTAACATGAATCTAATGGATTTTTTTTTTTGCGACATTGTTTAACCATCAATTGTTGGGTCTTGAGAATAAAAAAATTGTAGGCTGGTTCTACAGGGCACACTGAGGCAGTCCTTTGAATAAAAAACATTCAGTGTGCACGTTGTGAGGTTTATACAAGTTGCTTCTGTCACGGTGGAGCAAGGTAGCATGGTGCAGCGCTGCATAATAAATGACTTGCATTGCCCTGGAGCAAAGCGCTAATCAAGGCTGTCCCCTAACTCCAATCTAATTGTCCACATCCAGCTGATCAGGCATAGGAGGCCTTTTTACCGAGCACTTACTGAGATCATTGATTTGAGAAATGATCCAGTGGACTGTACTAACTCAGATATGATTGGGTGGGCATTTAATGCCATTAGGGGGATAGTCTTGTCGATGTCTGCTGCAGCGCTAATTGTAGCTAATTTACTGTGAAGCAGATCCCAAGCAGCAGTTGTTGTGGGGAGAAGCCATAATGGTGTTTATGTTTGCATAGTGAAACTCACTGTGTGTTTTATGGACATAAGAGATGGAATGAGAGAAGGAAAGAAGAGAGAGCCACATTAGTATGATTACTAGCAAATATTCACATTCATAATTGGTGGAAAATGTAAATCACAAATACTTTTGGTGAGTACGTTTCAGTATTGCCCCTCATATATCAAGCCATATAAGAGATACCTATTGAATACTTGGAGCACTAAGTTACATTTATTGTTCACAAATAATTATACAGGAACTTGTATTTGAATTGTTATTTTCACCAAAGCTCAAGGTGCACCTGGACTCAGAGAGGTTATGTTTCATAACGTATGCCATATGCCATTGTTTGCTATTAAAAAACACTGATTAATTGCTTATTGCCTTCTTAGTAATTATAAATGACAACAAAAACATCATAACACATGAATATTTGGTGACGCTTGAAAAATCGCTCATTACCGCACAGTGTAGCATCACCGGAAGATAGAAGATTAAAATTCACTCACAGTCAGTAGGTCTTGTTTTTTTCCTCTGCTTTTGCAGCAACTTTTAATGTATGAAATGCAAGGCACGTAATGCAAACAGCCAGCTATGACGTTGTTCTGAGTGATGCGCAGCCGTATGTTTATTAAAGTACATGGCATAATGCGTGTAAACCTTGTGCAAACATCCTGCGAATGGCCTTCTTATTGGCTACGTATTAATCTTCTCCCTGCCCATGTCATCAGCTATAAGGCTGTCTAATGACTCGTAACGAAGGCAGTGCTCTGTTCTTAATGTGGGCCCACTGGGATCACACCCATACTCTAACACCAGGCTGTCCACTCATCACAAATGGTAGGTTCTGCTCAAAAGGACCTTTCCTGCTTCTTTCAAAACATGTTCGAATCTTTCAGTTATGCTAATCAGGGCAAAAGTCATTTTCAAAGTGAGGGAGGAAGGTCTGCGCTCTCAGTTTCTCCCCACATAGGCAGACATGTTTCCTAGAAAGCCCTATAAACTTGAAAAACATTCTAGGGGCCAATGATTGGATGACAGCCACTGGCAATTGTCAAATGGGCTAGTTGCTGCTAAGAAACATTTTGCTGTTTGCTGGAGCTAAAACCAACATTCCTCATCTGCGTTCCTGACTGACCTGACTGTGGCATTGCATCACGGTGTAACTTTGTCTCGGAAACCCCTTTCTTCTCACTTCCATCCATCCAAAAAGTCTTATTATTGCTGCAGTCGCTCTCCAGGCGAACTCGTCACCTCTGTGTTACCTCTGGGTTTGCCCCCACTCCGGGCCCTAGCTCTTTTCCAGGCCGCATTATTCCATTTAAACTTCAATCCTATTTACGGCCTATCCTTCCCCCTCGCCCGCCCGGGGCTATCAAACTATTCATCCAGCGGACTTCATGTCACCCGGCCCTGTCATAAAAGCCTCTGTTGGGATATGTGTGGTGGGGATGTGTGTGTTTGTGCATGTGGTGGAGATGAAAGGTGTCTATGTGTGTGTTTGTTGCAAAAATATGTGTCTGTATGTGTGTGTGGGGGGGGTGCATGCATGCCCGTGAATGCTCATTGTGTTGGTGTGTGAAAGAAACAAAGTGTGTCCATTTGTAGAAGTGGAAACAAAGTAAGTGTGTGTGTGTGTGTCTTGGGTAGAAATTGATGAATTCTCCCCAGATTCTTAGTGAGCTCAGGGTGTGGCAGGCTGCCTGTGATTTGTGTGTGTGTTTTTGCCTATTCATGAGGGTTTGAGTGTGTGCATGTGCGCTGTGCATGTGATCTATAACTAGCTACCACTTGTGCACTTTGGTGCCAATCTCACCTGCTCGCTATACCCGCTCCCTCTTCATTTCCACAGCGGGTGGCCTTTTGTGTTTTCGCGTTCCTCCATTTTGACAGACACAAACAATGCCAACGCAGCACTTAAGAGCAGGAGAACGTGCTTACATGGCAATATTTGCATACATGTGTCGTAACTGCCTGCTTTTTTCCAGACTGACGACGCAGTTTTTGTGAGAACTTGAAAACCCATCATGCACGGGCACAGTTTCGCCAATTACCATTTTGTTTTTAGGGAGGTTAGTCTGATGTCGGGCGACGTGTTTTGGTGCTGCGTTGAGTAAAAGCAGATATGAGGCAACAAAAGGCATGCTTGAGGGCAGACACCTTGGAGGGGTGTGATGGAAGGAGAGGTGATGGAGAGGCAGAGAGAAAGAGTCTAAAAAAGATATGCAGAGAGATAGAAAGGGAGAGCACAGAAGTGAGATTGACAAGGACAGACACACTGATGGAGAAAGAGTCAGAGGGAGGAATAGTGCATAAATGAGAGCGAAAGCTTGAACACGAGCTGTCAACCTTGTGGCTTAACAGACTTTCCCCTTTGACTTCCTCCCTCATCCCAATTTGTACCCTGCTGGAACCTTGCGGATCAGCAGAAAGGGGAAGACGGAGGATAAAAAGATCTGCCCATCATCGTCCTCCTCTGCCCCGTTGTTGTTGTTGCTGTTGTTGTTTCCTCATCCTCTTTACGTGGTGTCTCCCACCAATTAGTCTGGAGGATGCTCCTAATGGGACGCTGCAGCGACGTTTCAGGCAAGGCTCTTTGGTGCGCGGCAGTGGAAGGGGCGCGGGTGATGAGACAGGGAAGATGAGGGATAATGTGAGATAGATTGACAAGCACAAGAAGGCATTAGGCAAATGGCATCATTAAAAAGTGCAGTTACCTGGGCCAGGCTTCGCATGGCATCAGATGAGAGAGAAAGAAAGTGAGAGGGGCTGAGGGAGAAAGGGGGAAACGTATCGAGGCTTGTGCCCCCAGCTTTGCTGCTCTGGTAATTTTGATCTTCTTGCTCTTCTTCTCCTTCTTCCCTCCTGTTTTAATATCCTCCACGGCTTGACTTTCAGGCTTGCTCATAAAACAGAGGGGATGGAGACCAAAGGAGAGGTGCTGCACTAGTGGCATCATTCTTTGATATTGTGTGTGTGTGTGTGTGTGTGTGTGTGTGTGTGTGTGTGTGTGTGTGTGTTTGTTACTATATGTTCGCACTAATGGTGAAATGTGCAGATTGTCAGATGACAGAAATTTATATAAACAGCTAAAGGTGGAAAACAGTGGATATAGGAAATACAGCTCTGTGAATTTCATTAAAGACAGACATGTTGGGCACAGCAGCCAACAACGCATAACTCTAACAGTCACGTTGTAATCATGGTCGAACTTGATTTCTATAAACCAACATCCCCGGCCAAACCGAAACCTGAAACACAAACAGCTTTTTAAACGTAATGCTTTGTTTTCTAGAGTTCATTTGACTTCATTTGAATTCAACCAACTGATGATCTTTTCTTAAAAGGGATGGTGAACCGAGTTAAACCCAATTAAAAACCGGGAATTTTCTTCTTCAGTAGTACTCACTGAGGAGTCAATCAGACGGGGTTGAATAAGGAGTATGAGTCGAGGTTGTTTTCTGATTGGATTGCTCCACTCTTACCTGTGAAAGTAAGCTTTCATTCTCAGCAAAATTGATCCTCTGTCTCAGGAGAAATCAAGTGATCGGCCTGTTCTGCATGGGAAGGACTTCAGATTCCTGCAGTGTCTTGAGACTTTCCACACCCAGTGATGATAATACAATATTTTAATGAAAAATTACATGTATTAGTTTACCATCCCTTGAAACCACAGGTAGTGCAGAAAAAATGACAATAATAGCTACATCAAGAACAACAAAAATGCTTCAAATGCCATTATTAGATTGGTAATTATTATGGCTTGCAACATGTAATTAAATTTAAACCCGGGAAGTACAGTATGTGCATTACTGCATATTATGCTACTTAGTATGAGAGCAGGTGGAGTGGCTGGAGGTGCCTTTAATTTGATCATATTCATAATACTGTGGACTGACTGCCACAAGGCCACTAAGAATATAATCTAAAGAAGACTGTGTGTGTCTGTGTATATTTTCTGCCCCTATGACAGGATATGTGTGTCTAAGTCTCATTTGCACATGTAGAATGTGTGTGTGTGTGCGTGTGCGTGTATGTGTGTGTGTGTGTGTGTGTGTGTGTGTGTTCTACGCACGTGTGACCGTCCTCCGTCGGTGCTCTTTGTAAATGGCAGCGCAGGCAGCCAAGGAGAAAAGGGAATGTGAAATCATTTGACTGCAGAGTGTCCTGCTGGGGTGCCTCAGGCGGCTAGACACACACACACACACGCACACACACACGCACGCACACACACACACACACACACACACACACGCACGCACGCACGCACGCACACACACACACACACACACACACTCTATTTTATGATCAGGCCACTATGTTATTGAAATATTATCTCTCTAACCGAGTTTTCCATACCAGTTCACAGTATATACTGCAGGCCTGGTAGCTGTTGTAGAAACTCCATATCATGCATCTGTCGCATATAAATACTACAAGGGTCAATGAAACTTTCTTTTTCTCAGCTGATCTATGCTACAACTGGAAAACCATATTGCAACACATAATTAATGTCTTTCAACCTGTTGTTAGTCCATTTCTAATGCTTCCTGAGAGCCTGACAGTTCCTCTCAAGGCTGAATTATGCTTCAGCGTTGGAAGAGCGTACGGGGGTTGTGCGAAGCACGCATTTCCTACGCAGTGCGTGTGTGTCCAACATACCTCTGCAAACACACAGAGCAATCCTCCTCCCACCAGCGTAGACCCTGTGACGTATGGTCGCTGCTCTTCTGTGGCGAGTGGACGAGTCGTATAGGTGCGGGCACTCTCCAAAGTTTTCAAACACAACCGACGAGTCGAGACACAACAGTTTTTAAAAAAAAAAAAAAAAACGGCGCTGACGGCACAACAACAGGAATGTGATGCCGGTTGCAACGAAATGCCGGAAATAGTGTACTTCGGCGGACCAATCACAGCTCTTGTGGGGCTGCGGAGGGTCCGCGTAGTTACAATTTTTGGGAGGCGCGCGGCAAGGCTCTGCGGCGGTCGCACAACCACCGTAAGCTCCGCACAACCTCCGTACGCTCTTCCTACGCGGAAGCATAATTCAGCCTTCAGCGTTGAGCAACAGCTTAGCAGGAATGCATACGGAGAAAGGTGAGTCTTATTTCATAATGTTTACAAATCTTTATTTAGCCAGGGGTGGAGGACAGCACGCTTGATGCCTCACAGCAACCTCCTTTTTCCTTCACGGACGATGTAAAAAACGACTAAAATCACATCCTTTATTTGCTTGTTATAGGCTTAGGTTGATGAAACAATTGCAGCTGTTTGAAATGGATGGATAATATGGGGGTGTTTTATATTCGTTTCTGTGTGTCTGTGTATGTGACTCCCGTTCAGAGGTCTACCTGCAGATGAAACTGTTTTCTCATTCCAAACACAAATTGGATTCCGGCACAGAGCGCAGACCAGGACGGCCGGGTGCATGCTCGCCTCATGATTGCCACAAACTGACATCTTGCTTGTTGCTGGGCTCAATAGACCAGTGAAAGAATAATGAAATAAATAAAATCAATCCCTCGCACATGTTGCAAATCCATAAACTTATCTAATCGGCGCAGCAGAGAAATGGAAAGCTGTTGAGGCCTCACTTTCTCAGTGTTCCGCCATTATGTAAATTGAAGCCAATCAAACCGCCGCCATGGAGAAGCTTTGTAATAGAGCGTTGATTAGTTAGGCGGCTGAATCAGCCATAAAAAGAGCCATATAAATGAATAAATTCAGCCTGGCATAATTTAGCCCAGTGAACTTAATTTGACTCCTAAGTCACACTGTGTTATACATACAAACATTATGGTAACGATCAGTGTTGAGCTTCACTTTATCTTCCATCTTTGATGTCGTTAAGTTGATATCTGATCATTCCATGCATTGCAGTGGAATAATATGAAACATAGTTGATTTTCCTTGATGTAGTGCAATGGTGAAACATGATGTTCCTGTTATAACGTACAAAATGCTACAGTTCAGATTCAAGCAGAGGAAATATTCACAGTACTTTTTAACAGTTATTTTGTTGTGTGTTGTGTGACATTTTCTGCAGTGTGGGGGTTCAGAATTTGAGATGGATACCTAGCAATTTAAGCTTCATCCCATGACCCAAGTTCCTTTGAAAAACACCAGGCATAAACACACAGGCTGAGCATCCACATATGTGTCCATCACCTATTTCAGGTGGCAGCCCATAGTTTAGGGAAACGCTGCTTTAATCTGTCATCTTGAGGACCAAAATATCCTACTCTGCATTGTACACTGTATCTTTCTCTATATCTTAATTATACAATGTATAGGACTTCAATAGTCTATATTACATGATATTATAGACTAATCTGAGCACTCTAAAAAACAAGATATGATAAAATAAGATTTTCAAGAAGAAAAGGCCCGATACTATCATTATGTCAGTAAAACAAAACAAAACAAAGCAAACAACCAAACAAACACAAAAAAAAAAAAACTAAAAATGAAAAACAACAACAACAACAACAACAAAAATAATAATACTAATGAAAATGCCCATCCCTGTTATAATGGGTAATGACACCACCTTTATAAAGAGTTTATGACTGGTTTATAATTATGTTTTTATTAAGTTGTTAACACTTTTTAACACGATGCAGGCTCACTATTTGGCAAGATCAAGTAAAGCAAGCTGAGATTTAACAGACTAAATGCAATTCAGCAGTAATTTGATCTTGCCAAATAGAGAGCCTGCATTAATGTGTGTGAAAACTGTGTTGTAATTTTTTTTTTTTTTATAATTGTTTCTAAATGATTTGCAGTGCTTACAACGTAATTAATAACCTAATTACAAACCACTGATAAAGCTGTTATAAGGGTAGTCTTATTGTAAAGTAGTACCAAATAATGCTATTACATGGATGTTTCTTCCCACCAGCTATCACGTCTGGTGAACTAACCAAATAACAACATGGCAAACACAAACCAGTAATACTGGACAGATGGCATGCTGGCAACATCGCCTCGCAGCATTTGAAATGAGTATGAGTATTAACCCTGAAGAGCAGATTACATAATGTAGGCACAAATAACACGAAAATGATTTTCCTGAAGCAAGAACGGATTAAGAGAGAATATGTTAGGCATTAGACAGACACGCCTCCCTGTGCTCGTCATGTGAAAGTAGTAGCTCACGGCGAAGTTTGTGGTTAAAGCTCGGGTTGGGGTTTGTGAGCTGGAACTTTGGTTAAGGTTAGGGAACTGAAACTGTCAAAACTAAAACTGTGACGTCTTCAGTTAAGGCCTTGGTAAAAACTTTCTGAAAAACTTTAGGAAAACTTTAGCTGAACTTAAAAACTTGAGTTCAGGTGAAGATTTCCTAAAGTTTTATGATATTGTGGTAATTTAAGAAAAAAAATTTACAAGATCAGGCTGCTTTAGAGCTAATGTTAACTAAGCCATCATCATGGATAAAATGAGCATTCACCATTATATTCATATTCTGCAAAGTTAACTTAAATCTCCGCATGCTTGTGTATGCTTGATGTATTATACTACACGGTGATTTATATCGCTGCCAACTGCAATTGTCTTACATTTAAAAATTCAGTGAAGAAAAATAGGCCTATTCCAAAACAAGCTTACGTAGTAGCAAAAACACTGACTTCAGACACCACCCGAAAAGGCACAAGTACACAAAAAGACACTCAGTCACAGTGAGAGTGGGTGTAATTTACCTCCACCCTTGCAGAATAGTATTTCTTGCATTCCCAACTCTGGGCTGCAGAACCTCTTCTCTCTGCCCTTGTTTGTTTTTATTGTCCCTTTCTGAGTCAAAGATAGGTCTGGCCTGTTTGTGTGTCCTTGTGTGTCCCTCTGTCTCTGCCAAAGACATGTCCATGATTAGAAATAGGTGAGTGAGCACTTCCTCTAGTTGTGTCCCCTCTGACTTGCTGTTGTCCTATTTAGTGGTGTTAGCCAACGATATCACTCTGGTGTTTCCCCTTGGTGACAGTAAACTGCTGTTTCTGTCGACCTTGTTGCACACCCAGCCAGGCTGCACTTTACAGTCTGGTTTGCTGGGGAGGGGTACAGACGCTGGTACAGATAGATAGATAGATAGATAGATAGATAGATAGAAAGTGTGTGTAGAGGAGAATAATGCATTTTTCTTATTTTCAGACTGCAGTTTGATTATTGCCATTATCTATATCTAACACTATTCAAACTGTATGATCTTGCAGTCCTTTCCCATTCGATTAAAGGTGCACTGCGCAAAAATTGCTGAAGGTTGAGGAAAGTGAGGACCCTTTAGAGTTAATTGACAAAAACAAACAAAGAAAAAAACTAGAATAAACAGAATAAACAGACCCAACCGTTTTTGCACGTTGACTCTTAAAGATCCCCACTTAAACTGACTCTTGACGTAGTGCACCTTTAACAACTAATGCCACAAATAAAGCAGCAGAATAGTACATTGTTTTTTCAGTAACTTTAACAGATTACAGTTGTTTTTTGTTTTTTTTTGTTTTTGTTTTTTTTGCACATGGATTATTGTAATGTTGCCGCATGTAATCCGTTACTCCTCAGCCCTGGCGGAGCCCTGGTGGTGGGTAGGGCAGTGACAGTGCATCTCTATTTTAGTGAGTCCTTGCCTCTTTTCACCTCACATCTGGAGGGCGTTCTCTCGTCGCATATATAAAACCACTTTGTATGGATTGTGCAAATCTGCAGCGCACCTTGCTATACACATATCATTTGGTCTGGTGGCGGCACACCCACAAGAAATCACAGAGAGACACACACACGCACACATACACACACAGATACATATTTCCCTCCCGAGGTCCCCTCTCCTCCCTTTCATCTTTTATTCAAAAGTGCTGAGCAGGAATAAAAGAATTGGATGATCCAGTGAGAGTGGCAAGAGGGAGTGGAGGGTGTGTGTGTATGTGTGTGTGTGTGTGATTGTGTGTGTGTTTGGGGTGCGTGTATGTGGTTGGGGAGGGGTGAAGACACATTTGCGTACTCATCTTTTTCTCTCTCCTCCTCGCCCGTCATCAGCAGGGGGGCTCTCTAATCATGTTTTTAGTGGTGTTTACTAATGTTTCATTCATTAAGCGTCAGCAGCCACCGGAGAGACACCATCCATCCGCCAAAGTCGAGGTTATTATCGCCTTAAATCATCTCGCAGTCTACCTGTTAGGGTGGCTGTCACAGGCCGAGAGAGGCCGGCTCTCGCTCGCCCCGGGGGAGAGAGACTATCTCTCTCTCTCTCTCTCTTACTCAGTTCTCTATTCTGTCTTTCTTCCTTTCTTCTTTCCTTCATCCCCTGCTCTCTCTGTCCTCATCACTTCCCTGGAGTAAATATCACTTCAACTCATCATCTCTTATTATTTGCTGATTTTGTTGTGCTAGTTAAAATAAGAATGAAAAAAACAAAACAAAACAAAACATGAATTAGATAAAATAACCCACTGTGCAATAAATAAGGTGAGATTGTTAAACATGAAATCTCAGAGGTCTTATGAAAGTGTGCCGACCAATTAGGAGGAAGCAAATGCAAACATGATGAGAAAATAATATCATAAACAGTTTTTCAGTGGTATCCATTAAAATACATGCATTGACTTTGCTCTGGTAGAACAGTCTAACCATCAGGGCCTGTGGTCGTCCTTGCAGTGCCGGTAGGCTTTGTCTCTGAGTCTGCCCTCTACACCGAGTACACACACACACACACACACACACACATGCACGTACACAGTGTCTTTTTTTCCGCCCCGTTCCCATCTCTGACATTTCTCTCTTTCTCTATTTGCTCTCTCTCCCGCCATCCCTCCCTCTCTTTCTTTCTTTCTTTCTGTCTTCATCTCTGCCCCCCCTTCTCTTTCTCACCCTGCAATCCTTCATGTTTTGCTGCTCAGCACAGCAATTATCGCCCCACCTCGCTTTGTGGTGACCTCTGAGATGATTAAGTGAGATTACCTGTACAGTACTTGTGGCGAGAAGCATGCTGTGAGATAGTTGTGTGTGTGTGTCTGTCTGTGTGTGTGTGTGTGTATATGTGTGTGCTAGATACAGTAGCTACAGTCGTCTTTAGCCACAGGGCAGGTGAGCCCCTACAGTGTCTGTATGGCTGGCTGGCTGCTTACAGTGTGTAGCCAACAGTGATTTGTAGCCCAGCATATGAATCCATTACTATTTGAAGCCTGAATGAGTAGAGCTGAGAGCAAGAGAAAATGAATAAATGAAAGAATAGAATAGAACAGAATAATCTTTTCATTTACCTCAGTCTACAAACATGTGATCATCCTGCCCATCACACACCACAATCTGGGCATACTGATAAAATGTAAAGGTGCATTTTGTGACCATTAGTGGTGCTATAGTGCACACAAGGAAAAGGTTTTTTTTTTTTTTTTACATAAAATGTTCTTCCTCCATGCCGTAAGCACTGGGGCAACATACTACACAAGCCAATGTAAACAATGCAGCTTTCAAAATATAATGTCCTTTGTCTTAGGAAATACATTCACCATGATAATTAGGATTCAATAACACACTTGTTTTGTTTTGATGAGAAATTTCAATGTAAACAACACCAAGTCTGTTCACAAGGAAAAGTACATTGGGTACCTTAAATTGTGACACATGAGCTGTACATCGTTATAAGAACTGAGGATAGTAATAAACTCCAACTCTAGCATTATGCATGGGATGGGTTGTATTCAACTGTCCAAGTATTAGGCAGATATGCACATCAAGAGTTTTCTAGGTGCTGCGTTGAAAAAAAAGTGAAGAAACCAGTTGGAACTCAACTCAAACTCAACACAAACTGATGTTTCCTATGAATAATTATTCAGAAAAAGATGTTTTGACTGGCTGTGGCTATAGATATCTTGTGTCTGATAAAAAGCCTGTGAGGGCTTGAAAGGTTGTGTTTTTTCTGAATACATATTTCTGGAAACATAACTTGTGCCATTTGGCATCCCCAATGCAACTGACATGGATACTGCCGGGGAAGGACAGGACATGTCTGTCGCTAGACAGTTGCAACTTGAAGCTGACAACTGAAATATGAACTCATGAACTCTGACTTGCTCAAAAACAAAATGCATTAAGCAGTCATACAACTTGGAATTACAAGTTGAGCTGGGTATCATTTCAGAGCTCTGGTTTCTCCAGTTTCATTTCTAGTGATGTCAGAGCTCACAAAAATGTTGGAAAACATATTGTATTCCCCTGGAGGAAATGCAGTGTTGCTTCTTCTGGTTGGCATCCATTTTTCCGGGAGTCGACACCATGAAAGCAACACTGACGCAGGTCTACATGTGCAAGTCTAAACTTTTGCATTCCCAGTTAAGATAAATGCAGCGTAGACTTGTTGCACACTTGGATACAAAGGGCTTCCAGGGGTGCAGAGCTTTAAAAAATGATCTCTTTCTTCTTTTTGGGAATACAGAAACACAAGCAAATCAGTTCAAGTTCAACATGGCTGCATATTACAGGCCATGTAGATCTACTGAACACAGAACTCAGAACACACTCACACACGCTGACAATATTTTTCCCACTCACACAACTTGTATTCCAGCAGGCTACAGGTGGTTACACCACTGATTTCCATGTTTGTGAATTGCTGGGTTAAGCACTATTTCACACGATTTGGTTTTTCACTTAACTTGCAAACTACAATATATATCTCCCATTTGCATCACCAGTTGTCTATTACTCTTTCACATTCATTATACATCTGTGTCGCTACTTTTATACATCTTTTCAGCAGTTTTGCTCACCTGCAAATATAGAAACACAAGGTTTACTCATTGTAACCCTAAAATTTCCTACTAAAACAAGTGAACACACATCAGATTCTCAAAGAGCAAAATAATAAACCAAAACAAATATAATAAATTAAAATGCTGGGTGTCCTGCAATAATAAGCCCAGCACTACTGTGGGTCCCACATACTGTCTACTCACAGAGCAAGAAATACATTCATGATCTCATAGAAACTTACTGGAACATCTCAAGACAAAAAAGTCTTTTCCTACTTTCTAGTGTGTTGTACCGTCTCACCCCCTCCTGCAGCCTTACGAGTCGATACACACACATCCCAATTTGAAAGCCGAGGCGAGCGCTTGGGCGGTCGTCGGTCCCCTTCATCTTTGTTACAATATGCGTCTCATTAGGTGTCCGTTGCTCGGCACCACCTCCAGGCTGGAAGTTACACTAATGAGGACACTACATCTAACGAACATCCTCTTCCCTCTGTCCTTAATTACAGCACCGCGCCTCTCCCCGAGCCAGCACGGCACCCATGGTTGCAGCAAAACCCCAATGAAACACAAGCACCGAAAACCTCATTGTCCCCGAGAGCCGAAACAGAAGACACATGTCCATGTGCTGCACTGCTGCACTGTGTGTTTAGGTGAAGCGGCGTGAGGCTGTGTATGTGTGTGTGCGTGTGCTCATGTGAGGTGTTTGTTCATTATACGGTGTACTATGCTATTATTTGATATTAGCCGAAACAAGCTGTAGGCTCCTGGGTAGATTGGTGATTAAACATGCAGTTACAAGTCCATGCATAACGTGTGGTGCGTTAGTGGATAATAGCTTAACAAGGAACATAATGACTGATGCGCGCACTATTTACATACAGATGTAGGCATTGTAGACAGGCCTGTTTTTACTGTGTGCCCTCTGCACAATAGCTATGATGTTTTCTCTGGAATGTCCTTTTTGGAAGGGAAAATAAATTAAAATTGAAATTCTGTTAATTTTTGGCTTTCGGCAGTGGTGGAAAGAGTACTACCAAGTACTGCTGTAAAAATGTACTGATGTAAAAGTAAAAAGTAGCTCATTTAAAATGTACTGGGAGTAAAAGTTACCCTTTAAAAACAGTGACGGTGTTAGCTGTGATCCTTTCCATGCAGTAAAAAAAAGAGGAGAGAACACGCTTCCAACTGCATTCTTTTAAAGGGACATTACGCTAAACTGAAGTGAGGACCCTGTAGACTCAACTGACATATGTGGAATAAGCGCATAATGTGATGGTTGAGTCTACAGGGTTCTCATTGTCAGGCCAGCTCACTGATATTTTCCCCCCTTTTTCAACACTTATGTCACGTGGTCCTCACTTCTATCGACCATCTGCAGTTTTTCATCATGCACATTTTACTGTGAAATTTGGACAAAAAGTAGAACCAGTAAAGCAGAAGCAGATTCCTCTTCTCATCTTTGCTGACTGAGCTTTTATTGTGAAAGGTTCCACAGCCTGTCATTGTCATTTGTCCTCTGTAATGGACATGATTTAAAATGTAGTGGAGTACAGCACTCTAGGAAAAATGTAAAAGTAAAATTACTGACTTAAAAAATTACAGGCTCACAAAAAAATCTACTTAGTTGCAGTAACATGAGTAAATGTAATTAGTTACTTCCACCTCTGGATTTCAGAAGATGCAGCAGGTCTTCAGTTATGATTGGTTTGCAGGAGCATGATAATTACTATCAAAGACTGGTTCAGGATAATATGTCACAGTGGTTTATAACACATGTAATTGTGGTAAGACAGGACTGTTAAATAATCAAATTAAAGTTCAGCTTACTGAACTGAATGTTAACATTTGGTGTGATTCCAAACAAACTCTAAAAATGTCAAATAATGTTCTGCTATTCTGTCAGGTTTTTTTTTTTTTTTTGTTGGAAAAAAGTGGTTATCATCATTTTAGACAGCAGGATTTTGTGTCACAATATTCCAAAATCAACATATCATCACAATATGATTCCACAGAAAGACATTAAACGATAATGTTGAAATATTGCCAAGTCCTAAATGACAGTTCTGACAATTTTCCATGTTTTATTCATTTAAAACCAAGGAATGATACATGCTTATTGAACTATATATCACACTTTTACACTTTATCTGAAAATGTGTTTTCTTTGTTCATATCAGTGCAGTACTTACAATACTTACAGCCTGTGATTCAATTAATCATTTCAGTGTTTGTGGCTATGCTGAGCCCTTGAAAAGATGAGATGCTGTTAATCCTTAGCAATAGCCATGAATTATGAACTCTCTGGCAGATAGGGAAGGACTAATTGGTCATTTTGAGCTTGTGAAGACCTCAGTACCGTTCCAGGCGGACACGCTGGCAGGCCTGTATTTCCTGTGAGCACCCAGGGCCACTGTATGCAGACTGATAACAATTTCTCAAAGATTGACCTATGGACATGGCCACTGGCTTCCTCTCCCTCTCAGCCTTTGCAGGGATGCGAGGCCACTAATTAGGGCAAAGGGGAGAGCCAAGTGTGCCTCAAACTTTGGACTCATTCTCGTTTTCTTCTTTCTCTTCCTCCTCTCTGGGGGCGTTCTCTCATGGCTGAATTAAGCTGGGCCGAGTTCAGCCGGCCATGTACAGTTAAATCCTTCCTGTGTTTTCATATCCCCTCTGTTTATTCATTTGGTTTGTGGGCAAAAACCAGCCTGGGTTATTAAAGCATCCTTCCATACCTTCTCTCTCTCCTTCGATCTCTCTCTCTCTCTCTCTCTGCCTTTATTCTCCCTTCCTCCCTCTCTCCCTGGTACCAAGGGGCACCCACAGCTTATAATAAAAGGCATAGGATTTTAAATTAGAAATTAATTTGGATAATTTGTCTCCTACGAGTGCCCTCCTCCTGCCGTTCCTGCCAGGAATATGTTAATATATCATATTAAGTAATTGCTGGGCCCAGATACACATGATTATGGAGAGAGAGTGAGAGAAAGAAACTGTGTGTGTGTGTGTGTGTGTGTGTGTGTGTGTGTGTGTGTGTGTGTGTGTATGTGTGTGTGTGTGTGTCCATATGTGTGAGAGAGAGGGAGAGAGAGCGCTCATCAAGGTTGGATCTCTAATTAGTTTGGTTGGCGTTCTGGGCATGCTCAGTGCAGACCTGGCTAGCCCCCTGCACTGCCACCACTTAGAGCACCTTGGAACGAGAGATGACAAGCTTAATATAGGAGAGGGTGCTGGAGAGGGCGGGTGGGGGGGGGGACACTACAGAGAGAGAGGAGGGTGGGGTGGGGTGGCTGAGAGTATGATTGAAATGAGAGAGAGAGAGAGAGAGAGAAAGGATGCAAAGGGTGCAGAGGATTAGGGAGCAGAGTAAAAGATTACAGTGGCAGATCTCCGCCTCGATAAGCAGACAGGTCACTTTGACGAGGCGCAAAAAAAAAGTGGGTTCGGTGCTGCCGGGCCAAGGTCGCCCCTTCCTTCATGTGCACACCTTAACCCACCCGGCCTGCATGTATGTGTGCACCATGCAAACACTCATTACGTATGCAAATGCAAGGTCATGCACCCACAAGTGTCTGTGTGCTCCAGGTACTGAAAGGTGTAATGACACAGAAATGTGTCGCCGGCATGCCGTTCAGCCTGCCTGCTTAATCACTGCAACTCATGTGAGTGTGTGTGGGTGTGTTTATCGCCCCGTGTACAGAGGGCCGCCAGGGCAAAAATTGTCGGGCCAAATACTTGTCAACATCCCCATTTCTTACCTCTAAACACAAAATAAAACTCCACGATAAAGCGATGAAGTTGTAATTTCACCGAAATCATAGTTTGGTGAATGTGATTGCTTGTACATGTGATTGTGTAGGAAGATGTATTCACAAAATTTACTGCTTATTCAGCAGCCATATTTACTGAAACAATGTTACAGTTCTATCTGTGCGATTGTTAATTTGTACTAGGCTAGTTAGTTAGCTGATCAGAGGTACTGAAGGAAGATCCAAGCCAAACAAACCCTCATTAAAATCAGTGTTACTACAGTCCAAACTGAGATGCTCTATAAAAGTCCAGCCCTCGGTGCCAGTGGAGGATGGACTGGCTGCATTCCCAGCAGCAGTCTTCCCCTCGCCCTCGGGACCAGACCACACACAACATGTGCTGATGGGCTCTACTTTCCTCCATGGCGGTGACCAACCTGCAGAGCGGGATCAGACTGACAGACGGTTGTGAATGTTGTCTCATGCACGACTCATGGATCTTCCTCCTGGTGCACGTACCTGCAAACACACACACAAGGAATGGAAAATACCAGAGAAACTATTCAATTTCATCAAGCCAAGCTGCTGTATGTGGCAGTTAACTAGACCTGCCGAGTCTTGTTTTATATTGGGAGTTAAGAGGCATTATACCAGGGTCTGGGTGAATATTCTTTACTGACTGACTGGCAGGTGTGTGTTAAAACTGTGTATGCACACGTAGTTTGGCTCAAATTTAATCACCATTCTAAATTCATCTGCCACCTACCTTGTAACCATAGCAACATTAAGCACAGCTGTCAAAGCTTACTCAAGTTATCAACTGTGGCAGCACAGCTGAGATATTGACATGATAAACTATTTAAAGAAAACACATCAGTGGAATTTTTTTTTCTTTTTCTTTTTCTTCTTTTTTTTTTTATTGTTTTCTCCTCAGTCCCTTATATTGTTCGTAAATGATCATGGCATAAGCAGGATAATCAACTCTTAGGTGTGTATTAAACAGTTTTAAGGCTCCTCATGGAGGCAAATGGTCTAACACACACCCACTCGTTGATTATCCCTACACTCATTGGCTGTACTGACAAGAGTTGACAGTTTTGTTTCATTGGCCTTCCATACCCAAGTACCCTAAAACTCCCCTTTCCCCTCCTCTGTGTGTGTGTGTGTGTGTGTGTGTGTGTGTGTGTATGTGTGTGTGTGTGCATGTGTGTCCCAGGCAGAAGAAGTAGATGAACACATTTCCACGGTCTGCTGAACTGAATTATTCCTTCCCTGTGTCCGAAAAAAAACAAAAAACAAAATTAAAGCTGCAAGCAGCGTTGGACGGGCCCTCGCCCCCCCGTGCACGTCGGGGAGGACGCACTTGTCGAAATGCAGACAAGTTGTCCGTTTGTGCCAGTTTTAAGGGTATTTTTGGTGCTTTTATTGTGAAAGAGTTGGGGGCTTTTCTCTTGAAAGGCCGAAGATGTCATACCATTGACCAGGCTTCATGGATCATGCTACAGACCAGGGGACACCAACTCGGTCCTCAAGGGCACCCTGTTCCGCAGGTTTTGGTTTCACCTCTGCTCTTGCACACCTGACTCAATTAAGGCCCATGCATCTTCCTTCATGCCCTGTTCAGGTAGATCTGCCTCAACCAATCAGCATGAAGCCTTTAAATGGATCAGGTGTGAAAGAGCAGAGCTGAAACCAAAACCTGCAGGACAGGGGGCCCTTGAGGACTGGGTTGGTGACCCCTGCTACAGACTCTCAAATGTCAAGTACAACATTTTCAAAATGAAAACACTTCAAAGGTGATCTTTAGATCTCGAGGGTCATCTTTTATTCTTTATTTTTGATTTACTTATTCTTTATTTTTGATTTACTTATTCTTGTACTCGACTGTGGATACTGCTGAAAACTGTGAATTTCCTTCAGGATGAATAAAGTATCTATCTATCTATCTATCTTAAAAGCTTTAAGTTATTTTCATTATCATTTCTTCAAACCCAACTGAGTGAGCTGCAGGGTTAGATCACATTTACACATTTCCAGTACAAGTCCTTAAGAATAAATCAGATGTCCCTTTGAAAGATTCAGAAGGAAATTACAGAAAGCTATCAACATCAGGAAGGGTAACATGTTACTGAGGGAATACTAGTTATAGATTAGAAGTTTCTGTTTGTCACCTCTTACTTCTTAATAAAGTCAATGTTGTATAATTTCCTCATGTTTACAAATTATGTCTTCATCCATGTCATTAATATACTGTGTTTATCAATTACAATTTATACATACAGCCCTTCACGTAGTTATAAAATACTGTGTAACAGTAAAGCAGGACTACTATTACTACTTACTACCGAATTACTACCAACGGTTGTTTTTCCACACCATATAGAAACCACCTTCATTTATAAAATATCACAGACAACATTTTGTACTTAACAATATATAATTTATTTTTCAATCCAATTTCATTGAAAAATTGTCAGTTACTGAACATGAATGTAATCATCAAAACACCACATGTAATGTCTCTGTCCCACGATCCCACTTGGTACAAGGCCACTATCACCATCACTTGGGGGTAGGGAGGTTGGGGACGCTGCACCACAGTAGCATCTTCAATCAGGAAGCTCCCCTCAGAGGAAACAAAGACAACATTTTGAGGCAAACATGTTTTTTTTTTTTTTGTTTGTTTGTTTTTTTAATTTTAATTTTTTATTTTTTTTAAATTAACTGTCCTGTTTTGGCAGCTAAGGCGTACAGAATGGGGAGTCTGTGCCTTGTTGTGCCACAACAGATTTGCTCTGAGTTCATGCACGCCAGACAGAACACTTCAGTATTGGAAGTGAATGTCTTGCATACAGACAGTACACATGAAGGTGACATGAACTCAAACATGCAGAACTATATACATTTAAACTTTAAACAGATACACATTTAATCATTGGATAGATATACATTTAATCTTTGAACATAGACCAACAGCTAACACGTGGCAAACAGAGACTAACACGTCCATACTTCCTAACACCTGTGACACACACCACACCACAACTAAACCTTCTCTAATTCCACCTGAAGCACACGATTTGCTTACTCTAAAATCTCAAGATCATCAATTCCATATAATAAATACATTATCTAAAATCGCAATAATAAATACAATATAAATACTACAAATAAATACAATAAATAATCTAAAAACCCAATAATAAATACAATATAAATATTATAAATAAGTACAATAAATAACAAACTATACAATTACAGTGGGACAGGCTCTACACTTATAAAAAGACAACATTCATAGTGGTAGCCAATGTACACACCATGAACAAGACACCACACTACAAGTCAGTTTCCTCTTTCCACACATAAACCTGACCTATGCCAACACACAAACACGACAACACTAACATTTGCACCGGGACACTGCAATGTAGCTCCGTTTGACTCATCAAACAATGAATTTACATCGGTAGTGTGAATTCATTGTTTGCCTCCTTTGCCAAACACAACAACCTAATCCTCATCTAAAACCAAGTCTGACTCGAAGAGGCCCTCTACCTCCTCCAAGTCAACAACTCACCCCTGATCATCTTTAACAGTAAAACTACACAAAACACCTTCATGATCACTAAAATACGTGGGCATGACTGCACATTCGACATTATACTGTGTTGTTTTAACATAAACATGATCAATTAGTGTCCCCTTCTCTGTAGTCTCCTGTGTCACATGCTGACTAAAACCTTTTTCACCCATAAATTTGGAAATTGATGATGTTTTTAAAATGTTCTCATTGAAATCCCCCATTATTACAATTGTGTTACTGATTGGATGTAACCAATCAAGTAACCTCCCCAGATTTTGTTTGAATAAAGAATTTGGATAACATGGTGGACGATATATTACTGCCAACAGTATGCTGAATTTGTTACACAGGCACACCAAACACTCCAGATTCAAATCGGGCACCTGCAGAATGTTACAGTCCAAATTGCCTACACTATACAAACCAACTCCACCATGTTCAAGGTTCTTTAGCTCTAACAATTTGGGGTTACTGCTACTGTAACACAAGCCTCGAGGACGGTTGTTGAAAGTGTAACCTTCAATTTGGACACCGTCTAATGAAGACTGCGCAGTGAGCCACGTTTCTGTCACAGCAATACAGGTAAGCTGCAAATGCTGCGTGCAAGACACCAAATCTACGAAGTGGCGACTTAAATTTTGAACGTTCATTAAATACACAGAGAAACTGTGTGTATTTAATGAAGGCTTTGGCTGTTCAATCAAAAATGGAGGCATGCTATCCAAGGCCTCCTTTATGGCGTCCTTGCAGTAAATTACCTTCTCTGTAAAATCCCTGATGATCAGTCCAGACAAGGCCCTAACACGACTAAGCGCTACATATGCCTGCCCCGGTGCAAACACCCTCTTCAAGGACACTACCGCCTCGTCCACAGTGAGTCCTTGCACTTTGTGAACAGTGCAAGCCCACGCTAACCTCAGAGGAAACTGACGACGCACACCGCCGCGTTTAGTGGCTCTTTCCGTCTCTGGATCAATGGCAGTAGACTGCAGGCATTCTACTGCTGCATGTGCACGTTTTTTTCTCCTATCTGAACCAATATTCTCATCATCAAATCTAACATACACGGTGAGAGGAAACGTGGAATCCTCTCCAAAAACTAACTGAGTAACTGTGCCACATGCTCCATTGACCAGGCCGTCCGCAACATCCACGTTCTTACACAACATCACTCGCGCATTCCTCGCTAAACACAGGGTCTCCGGTAAAGACGTGTCCGCCGCAACGCCGTGATGCCCGGGCATCCGTTCCAAATTCCCTGTTGTCCTGTTATTCACGAAGTCTTGCGCTTCAACGGTGACATAATCAGGACAACAGTCAAACAGATAATTTAGGTTGTGCTCACTTACTTGCCTATTCGTCGCAAAGATATGCAAGGCTGAGCTCACCTCGCCGGTCTCGCGCATCTTCAGCATTTCAACATCGCTATCTAACATTGGGGTGGCCCTGGAACGCACTCTTAACCTATTAAGCAACTCAGCAAAAACACTATCCTTCTGCCTAACTATCTTTTTCAGCTCCACGATGCTGAAATTGCACCACAGGTCCACACCAACAGGACTACTATACAGAGGCTTCCCTTTAACAGGAGGCAACTGATAGAAGTCCCCGACAGCTATCACACTAACATTACCGAATGGGGAAAAGTCGCCTGTCTGCTTCACCTGCCTCAACCTACCATGCACATAAGCCAACACGTTGTGATCAACCATACTGATTTCATCTATGATTAAAATTTGGACCTGACTCAATTTAGCTCGCAAAGAGTTTAGTTTATCTTCACCCAGAGGGGTGTAAGGTAAACTAGCCTGTTTGCCAATACTCAATGTGTGATGAATTGTTGCTGCATTCAAATTGTATGCAGCTATGCCAGTAGGAGCAGTTAACAAAACACAGATATCGTCTGGTTGATCACAAAGTGTTGACAGCAGCCTCCCTGCCTCATACTCAATAGCCCTAATCAAATGACTTTTCCCCGTTCCTGCGCCACCTGTCACAAATACATGCAGAGGCTCTGGGTTTTTACCCATCACCTTCTGCAAACACCACTGTCTCACTTTATAAAAAACAGCCAGCTGTGTCTCATTCAGAGACCTAATAAGCGCCAAACCGTCACTTCTAGACAACGTGGACCTGTTTCTCTCTACCTGCGCTACCTGTCTGCCACCAACAATCAAATCTGGAACATTCTCCATGGCTTCAACTAACTGTTCTTCAGCTATCTCAGCTTCCCGCTGCTGCCTCTGCTCCTCTAAACCTTCTAGGCGTTCCGCTTCCTGTTCAGGACACAGCTCACCCCAAACATCTTCATCTACCCCGTTGTTCTGCGCAGCTATCTCCTGAGCTAACTCAAGGTGAGGACAATTGACCTCAAACCTGGCCCTATTCTCGCCGACGACATCGCGAACCGAATGCACAGACCCGTCGCTAAACGTCACCTGGCCATCGTTATAGAACTGCTCAAACAGCTCAAAGCCTGCAGGTTTGAGGTCTGAGTCAGTTCTATAAGGAAGAAACAACTGCAGCAGGCTCTGAAAATGTGCCTCTTCCTGTCTATCCAAACTGAAACGCATGTACCGCACCACTGCAAACTGAGTGCGTGTTCTCCTCAGAATGAATCCCAAATCATTGTTCAATTGAATTCTGTCCTTAGACTTTTCATTTTTGCTGAGAACACGATACTCAGATGCAAAGGTGGCCATACACATGTTTGCAAACACATCGCTGTTAGGCCTATTCTTATACCTATCCACTATGCCTGTCATCCACATCTCATCCTCCCCAAGATCACGGGAGGCCGCCTTCTGCCTCAAAACACTAAGGGGCAAACTCATCCTAACTATCTTGCTCCCTGTCGGCACAAACACAACCTTCCTGGAACACTCCCTAAGGTGCATGTTCATTAGCCTGTACACCGCCTCCTGCGCACAAACATCTCTGTTGTGTAAATATACACTGCCCAGCTTCCTCAGGGCTTCTTTAGCAGAGAGATTCCCTTGTGTTTTGGCTTCTTTTTGGGCATTAGTCAATAATAGGCCAATTTCTCTCTCTGCTTTCGTAATATACGATAGTATGTATATTACTACTGCGTAGGCGTCGGTGACAAAGCTAATGTCCATGTTAGCGTTCCAGCACTTCAACAACTGCTTACTATACTGATTGACCCAAACCTCGTTCACCCCTCTCCTATACACAACCTTATGCCTCTTCTCTAAACGCCTATAAGCCAACTCGAAGATTTCCTGATTTATTCCTAAAGCACAAAACAAGTCCTCTACACTAACAGGAGGCACATCACTGTCCACAGCCAGCTTAACAGCTGTTAGAATAGCCTGCGCAATGTTTTCTGGCATCTTATCTCTATCCTCAAAACACTTACAGACTGGCCTGTTTTCTGAACCAGGTTCGGTCTCCGCTGTCTTTTTCTTATCGCACTTGCATTCTAACATTCTACAAATGAATGTTCGCGCAGAAACAGGTTTTGGGAAATTGAAACGACATGTCGTTTTGTGTTTTCTACACGACTTTGAATGTCGTTTGGAATGTGTTTGAACAGATGACACCGTGTCCAATAGTGTGTCATCATCTGAGGGTAGCTCACATGTAACGTAACGGTCAATAAATTTTACCACCTCCTCATCTGTGTTTCTATCAATTTGGGGAGCACCCTCGATCCAAAACAAACAGTGTACATGTGGTGAGCCTCTTTGTTGATATTCTACCCTATAAAAGTAATCGATTATTTTGCCGATTGGTTGACAGGGAGACATGAGAACCTCTTTCAGAAAACAATGCCACCTGTAGTCAAACATCCTCGCCGCGGTGACCGGATTACGACGCAGCAACTCGCACCTGTCAGCCCACTCCAAATCCTCTACCGTCTGCGATCTGCCTTCCTGTTTCAGGATGCTGGTCAGGAGATTCTGCCAGCGCATATCCGCAGACGAAAACGAACAAAACCACGTCGGAATACCCAATTGACGCACGCAAGCCATCACGTCCTTCTGGACAGACTGCCAAAAGGCCGGAGTTCCTCTAATGGGTTTAAGAAACCTAAACCCGTCATCACACGCCAACAACTGCTTCAAGGCGTCCGCATCCGTTAACATGTCCTCAGTAATGCGTTGAGGCCTCTGACCTCCTTTGCCCTTACGCAAAGCGATGGAAACACTGGACACAACCCTGTCCAACTCTGACATGTACTGCGCAAAAAATATGTACTCGACGTTCCGCGCAAAACGACCGTCAGCATGCATAATCCGGTTATTAAAATAACGCGACAACGTCAAGTGATGAGACCGTCCGTCATGGAAGGTCTTATCACCCGCAGGGAACAACACAGGGAAACACTTTGCCTCATTCGTGTGGTCAGAAAGCATTCTTACCGGACTATTCCCTTCTGCAGGCGCAATGTTCAAAATATCCTTAAAATACTGATCTAAAGCTTCCTGACCAATATCAACAGGCATAAGACAAGTGTCCTGAAACATGCAGTGCTGTTGTCTGTCATGTAACAGTTCATCCTGTCCTATGTCTGCTGATTCCACTAGCTCACACATTTCACTCTGAACCGTAACCTGCTGTGACCTACCCTCATCCTCACTGCCTGACTCAGCCTCTTCCCTCTCCCTATCTCCCTCCCTAACAAACTCGTTTACCCAGTCCTCATTAAACTCAATGTCTCTATAATGAATATTTGTCCTCTTTAAATACTCTAGCGCCTGTCTTACACGCAACGTATCCACAAACTGGTACTCGTAATAACCTTTATACGTGAGTTTCCGCTTCAGCTTAACCTGAAGCAGAGACCCCTCCATACTGGAACGCGGCAACACATTCGTTGTCTGAACAATGTCGGCTGGAACACATGTCACTGGTCCATGTACTCCATTCTGCCCACCTTTAGGCAGTGCCAACATTTTCATAAACGGAATATGCAAAGCTATCAAATGCTGCTCTAAACTATTCAGACATCCCAGTTCACATGGAATGGGATCAAGCTCCAAGTTGTTAACCCAGCATTCAGCTGGCATCTCACCTGCACTAAGCTTACCATGACACGTGAAACAAATCCACAGCTGACCACGCGATGACACCAAGGAACACGGCACAACACACTCCTCATTACATCTATGCAAATAACGCTCGCCTATACACTTATCTGCAATAGCAGCTGTTGCTGAACTTCGCCTATAAACTTCCCTATCACAACTGACCACCTGAAATCTAAACAACAACCTATAACAAACACAGCACACAAAATCTGGTCCATCTCTGACCTTTGCCAAAAAGTGATCCATAACAAAAGCAAAATCTTCTGCCTTCTCCAACTTCTGCTTCCTGCTTAACCTGACACCAGAAATAACTTTCTGCTTATACTGTAAACTATCATGATACTTACTCTTAATCCTACTCTTACTCCTTTCTATAACTTTCTCCCTGTGCTCAATACTGTCCCTATATCTGCCCAAACTCCTGGCCTTTACTCTCTCCCTGTGCTCAATGCTGCCCCTGTATTTGACAAAACTCTTGGCCTTTACTCTCTCCCTATGTTCAATGCTGTCCCTATATTTGTCAAAACTCCTGGCCTTAACTCTCTCCCTATACTCGACGCTGTCCCTATATTTGCCCACAATCTTAGCCTTAACTGTCTCCCTGTGTTCAATGCTTTCTCTGTATTTACTAACACTCAGCTTTTTAACCCTCTCTCTGTGGGGCAAATTTTTACTATATTTCCCTACACTCGACAACTTTGCCTTTTCCCTGAACACCACATTTCCTTGATATGTCTTCCTAATTCTCAACTGACGTTTCTCCCTAAGTGAAATATTCAACTTTTCCTGCTTCCTCTGTTTCTGCCTTAAGTACTTGGACTTCACAGACATTCTACCTGACACTACCTCACTAGCACCTTCCACAACCTTGTCACTATCCTCTACACCTAAAACAGAACCTACTACACTACTACACCCAACCGCTGTGTTGTCTGTATCTGTAACATCCATCATTCTAGACCTAATGCTGTAACATCTCACTTCACTAACTTTACAATACCTGTAACAACTCTGCAGTCCAGGCTTACACACGCAAACAACATTCTCAAAATGCTGTCCCATGATATTCTCTATGTAAACGCACTCCGCTGACAAATGCTTACTACTACAGCTATACTTCACCCAACGTCCCTGATAGAAAGTAAACACACTAACGCCTAACCAATCGGCTGCCGCCTGAATCTCCACCTCTGTGGCCCAAGTGCTCACACGTCTCATTCTGGACTGCTCAATGTACTCTAACACAGAGGAGTACTCACTCCTCAAAAGACTCTGATATCTGCCTGCATTCCTCTGCAACTCTTTACACACAGCTAACCTAATCCTACGATGGTGCTTCTGAGAACCACTCACAGCCTGAGAGATGGCTCTGAAGAAGCAGTTACCATCAGCCACAATCCTCTCTTTGCTACAAGGAACACCTAACAACCCCACCTCTGTGGATACTGCACTACCAACCTTCACGCAGTCAACATTTAACTTACTACACAACACTCGACAGACATCTACGCCAAGGGGATGGAAAACCAGCTCTTCCTTTCTCACAGTGCTAACAAACTGTAGGTCCAAACTGACCTCGCTAGCATCAAAGCTCTTGAATTTCTTTGACATACAAGTGCCGGAAGAAATCACACGCTTTCTGCCATTAGCCACTGTTGGTTCTGCCGCTGAACCGCTGCTCACCTCGCTGGAGAAAGTCAACACAGAAATGCCAGACAGTGCCAGACTTGCGGCAATGCTGACACCACACTCAGGCACACAACTGCCTGCAGACACCTCACTTTTTCTCCCAGCCTCAGTGAGCACACTAGACTCTGGTGCTGGAGCAGCGCTCATCCCAGTGATGAGACTCTCCACAGACACACCAGACCGCGCTGGACTTGCACCCGTGCTGACCGTCACACCACACAGCTCAAAGAGCTTCTCCCTTGAACTGAGACTGTCAGCCAAACAACAGATGTAGTGGTGCAGGTCGTCAAGACACGCGAAATGCAGAACCACGCTTGTACCATTGTGGTGTAACAAGCCAGTGTTACTGCGTGAGTGACTGTCGACCACAGCGAACCGTCCACCCTCGCGCACGATGGCAGTGGTGTTTCCACACATTGTCAAAAGACATGTGCTGTACTGACTGAAGATCCTCTCCAGTCCGTTCCGCAAGCTGATGAACACACCGAAATCGATGTATTCACCTTCGGTCACGCCTACTTCGCCTAACACTGTGTCACCAAAACTGAACCTAAACACTTGTCCATCTAATTCCAGCTGTTGTGGCAAATCTGGCACAGACAGCAGATTAGACACATGGCTGAAGATGTTGAGGTCACGCAAACTCGTGTACAACTCATCACCTTCAACCAACGCGCGATCCAGATCCAGCCTGTCCCACGAGAACGCGCTGCTCACTGTGTGTTTGGCTAAGCTGACCAAAGCTATAGCCATACACTGGACTCCTCCATACACAAATTGTGCATCACCCTGATGAAACGATCCGCGCACTACTTTTGCTAGCCTAATCCTGCTGTTACCTCTGCTAGCCTCTGTTGCCACAGCATTAGCGTTAGACTCAAACTGAACATCACTAACACAAACATATGGAACAAAAGCAGCCTTAGCTTTGCTGATCTTCTGTTGTGCCTCCAGGACGGCAGGGCATGCTGCGGCGACGTCCTGAGTGACTACCACCGCCGGCACCGTGCTGGCAGACTCCTGGGTTGTCACCTCCATCTACCAAAAAAAAAAATAATAATAAAAAAAAAAATTAAAAACAAGGTTTTAGTGAAGAAAACAGGAGAACCATTTTCCTGCTACCTCTCAATGATAACTCACATATTATATTTAAACAAAGACAAACCTGCTGCACCGCTGGTCTGGGCCCAGAGGCAGACACGGTCCCACGGGCAGGTGAAGGTGTTGCCGGCACCTAAAGAAGAGGGGATAACAAAACACTCATTTAAATAATGCACTCATTCATTCGGGTCCTGCACGTGTTATAAAAAATTTTCTGCCGCACCTCCGGGACGGCCGTGCACGCTGTGGCGACCTCCTCTCGACAGACGACCACCCCTGGCACCACGCTGAGCGACTCCTGGGCTGTTGCCTCCACCTGACACAAAAATCAAAAACAAGGTTTTACTGAATATGAAAACAGGAGAACCATTTCCCTGCTACCTCTCATAATGTTAACTCACATAAAATATTTAAACAAAAACAAACCTGCTGCACCGCTGGTCTGGGCCTGGAGGCGGACACGGTGACACGGGCAGGTGAAGATGTTGCCGGCACCTAAAATAGGAAGGGGGTGACAAGACTCATTTCATTAATGCACTCATTCATTTGGTTTCGGCACGCGGTATCACAATATATGCAAAAAAAAATCCACATAGTTTACATGCTAAACATGATACCAACCTGCCGCTTTCCTCCTCTGCGCCTTGTGGCAACACCTCTTGGCGAACGCCTCACACGGGAAGTCTAAAAGAAGGAAAGCAAACCTTGTTAAATGCCGTCTTCAATTCAATTTTATCCAGGACGGACAGACATGCAATGGATGTTGTAAGCACAGAAACCAAAACAACAAAGATCTATGTATACAATAAAGGAAAAAATGTAAAAACAGTTGGCGGATGAAGAATGAGGATGCCGAGGGGAGCCAGATGTACTGGAGAAGCCTGGGACCTGAGCCACACAACCACCAACACCATGATGACCTGGCTCAATAAAAGACAGAGCACGCACTCGGAAAAACTCACATCAACCATTCACACACACTCACACAAAGTCAGATCTAATATGGATTCCGGTTTACTTCTTACTATCATGTACATATAATTTTCAGGCAGTTTACCTGGCCAGCTGGTGGAATGGCAGTGTCGTCATCGTCTGAAGAAGGACAAACCGTCTCCATGGCCTCCAACATGTCGCCGCTGAACCACACGGGGTTGGACGGGAGGACAGACTCTTGCACCGGAGATGCTCGAACCTTAAAAACCACAACAACAAAAAAAATTAGTCACCTTTTTTTCTAAAACCACAAAAATGAATACATAACCAGAAAAAATGCACACATGTACAAATGACTCAGAGAAACACATTACCTTGCCCTCCTGTCCGACTACGGTCCACTCCAGTGGGTCGCGGTGACGGGGCGCGGGGCTGTGTCCCGTCACGACCAGCACGGGGGAGACCCTGGCACGAGGCGATGTCCGGGGGGGCACCGAAGGAGGAGGAGGAGGAGGAGGAGGAGGAGGAGCCAGCTGGCGGACCGCGGCGTCCCACAGGGCCTGGACCAGGATTGGCGTTCCATCGCTGTCGCTGAGGTGCACCTGGAAAACAGTCAAACGCACATCAAACACATTGCAGTCAAGTTGTGTATTGAAAATGGCAACCTTCAAATCCTCTATGTGTCATGTCACAACAACAAAGTATGCTGTACTTACACTGTCACGGCTCCACAGCTCCAACCGATCCAGAGGGAGGTGCTCTGCCACAGACACGTACGGGAGACCTGCCACAAAAGTGAGAAACATCATACATTCCGGTATTAATTACACTCATGTAAAACATATGAGGTTAATTTCACGATACGTCAGTTACAATCGGGCAGATGACCAAAACTAAGACGTACCCATGCGTGCTGCAACACGGCGGAACTCCTGGCGAAACAGCTCCTGCAGGCCAGGCTCGATGTTCAGGCGTGGAGGGAAGTCCAGCACGAACACCTACACACACACAAAAAACATTTAGAATCACATTTAGGTTTCTAAAAAAAGCACAGAGAAAACACATGCTTACACAGCCTCTAGCTGTGACAGCACAGGACAAAACAAATACTGCCAGCAGCAACTGCAAATTGAACACACCTTCGCCCAGCGGCTGCAGACTGTAGCCAGGAGAGCACCGAAGTCCAGCGACGCCTCTCCGATGTTCCTGCTGGCCGTGAGGTTGTTGCTGGGGGCCATCACGCAGACCACGTCCGGGGTCCAGGGGAGAGCGGCGTGCGACACCTCCGTCCTCAGCTCTGCTGCATGCGCACCTGGAACAGAGAGAAAAGCAAAGGAGACAGGTCCCTCTGGCATCGCGACGATCCCATCCACCATGGGCCGCAGGTGGGAGGCTCCCACGACGAACACCATCTGCAACGACAGAGACACGGCTTTAGAACACAGACACGAACCGTGACTTCTTACAACCAGCACTGTGTTTCTGGAACGGTAAGACTAATACCTTCTGGTCCGGCTGCTGAGCTGGAGTGACCAACTTGAAGCTCCGCTGGGTCAGCTCCGAAGTCGGCCATCTCCGCACACGATGGCGGTAACCGGTACCGCGCCCTGTGTGGTTGACAACAAAGTTAAGGATGATGACACAAAATTCATACATCTTTTCATTACATTCAAACTGCGTCAATTAAACATTTAAAAAATAAACATACTGTTTGATACTTACGAGCAACGAACTCGGGGACAGGCGGCTGGGGGGTCCACGGCTGCGGCTGCGCCATCCTCCGCTTCAGGGCCTGGGCACGCCGGTGGGACTTGGCACGGGGCATCTAAAAATGAAAAACAAAAAATTTTATTTTCTTCAAAGTTCAAAGAAACTTTAAAAATCCATGTGAATCTGTCCCAATCATACTCACAAATAATGCTTTCCCAGACAAGATCAGCCTTCAAATACACAAATGTTTCAACTTACCTTGGCAGTGGGAAATCAGTTGTGTGTGTATGTGTGTGTGTGTGTGAGTGTGTCTATCTGTGTGTTGAAGGAGTAAAAATATGTGTGTTGATTAACAATTAGTTCTGTGTGTGTTTTTTTAAATGGAATAAATGTGTCTGTGGTAAGTTGTTCTGGATCAAGGGATCGCAGATGTAGGTGCAGGAAGCACGCTGGTAAACCGCAGGTCACTCGGTCTCGACAGAAGCCAAAGCAGGAGAACACCAGATCTCACAGCCAACAGATATGAATCTGTAAATTAAATGACACATTGTTTGATTTAAACATTACTTGTCTAATAGAAAACATTTAAGTGAACAGAACTTTACACAAAACATTCTGAATACACTTAACTGTAGCACATTATAGGCTTTAATTTTAAACAGTCTTTCTCTCTACAACACGGTTAAGACAAACTAGCATCCATATTATTGTGCTCAAGTAACAGAAAGAAAATGGCCACCACCACAACTGTGCTGCTCAAAACAGAGATACATCTTAACAAAGAAAACCTTTTCCTCTCAAAACTGTGATTAACCAGCAAACTGACATCCTTATTACATTATTTGCTTCCTCATTACACAGAAAGTGGCTGACAACATCTCACAGCTTAGCCATACTGGTGGACACAGAGACACCCAACTAAATACAGCACAAATTATGGTTCCTGCACACAGGAAACGACACACACGTCCGCACGGGGAAAAAATGCAACTATTACAATTAATTATCAAAATTAAATAAAATATTTTCCCTTTTTCACACAAGGAAAATGTTTTCTTTTACAACAATATAAAACCAACCACTAGTACAGCTTTGCATATCACACAGCTACCCTGCTCTTTGAATACACACAGAAGCCACACACGCAACTACATACATCATAAGCTTAGTTCCATGCAAATAAACCTGATATCAAACTACAAAAAGGACACACACATGCCAGTTTTCATCATCAAGTCCAATAATTTTCCTTTTTCACACAGCAAGAGAAAGTTTTCATCTGAAAATCTGGTTGAACCACACATTAGCAAAGCTATGAGTGGCGTATAAAGAGTAGATATAACTCTGTCACAAAGCCACACACATTCAGCACAAAGCCACACACATTCAGCTCAAGTACATATCACAAACTCAGTTCCATGCAAATAAAGCCTGATATCAAACTACAATAAAAGCACACACACCTGCAACAACTCATCAAGTCCAATAATTTTCCTTTTTCACACACCAAGAATAAGTTTTCCTCTCAAACCAAACACTAGCTCAGCTTTGCCTGTGACACAACAACACCTGCTCTTTGAATGCACACAGAAGCCACACACTAAACTACATACATCATAAGCTTAGTTCCATGCAAATAAAACCTGATAAAAAACTACAAAAACACACACACGCGCCAGTTTTCATCATGAAGTCCAATAATTTTCCTTTTTCACACAGCAAGAGAAAGTTTTCATCTCAAAATCTGGTTGAAACACACACTAGCAAAGCTGTGGCTATAGCTAGCTAGCCCGCTAGCTAGCGCTAGCTTAGCGCGCTAATCTAATTAACCAAATGCCATCAATAAACTTTAAAATTCATCTCACGTCGACGGTAATGCTTCATAATAAACGTTTCAAGTCAACCACTTGTATCTTAAGAGTTGGGATTATCAAATACAGGTTAGCTTTGCATGTGAAGCTAGGCTGCTCCTCCATCCAAAACCAGCAAACAGCATAAAGACGATACAACAGGCCTCGGGCCTACCGGAGGAACGGCTAGCTAGCGCTAGCTTAGCGCGCTAATCTAATTGACCAAATACCATCAATAAACTTTAAAATTCATCTCACGTCGACGGTAATGCTTCATAATAAACGTTTCAAGTCAACCACTTGTATCTTAGGAGTTGAGATTACCAAATACAGGTTAGCTTTGCATGTAAAGCTCGACGGCCCCTCCATCAAAACTCACCAAAAGCCAGCAAACAGCACAATGCAAAGTACATAATCACTCTCTGAAATATAACATTTAAATTTCGTGTTTTACCTGTGTTATCATCAACCATATCCTCATATTACCACAGAGTAAACACAATAGGCTAACGTTAAGCTAACAGAGATGAAAACAGGTCTTACCTCGGAGGTCTGTGAGAAGAAGTGGGTGGGGCGGAAACAGACGCAGGAGCCTTTTAAACGCTGTGGAAAAAAACGTGCGTGTGGACGCGCGCGCGCGCGCGCGTGCACGTGCGCGCGCGTGTGCCTGTGTGTGTGTGTGTGTGTGTGTGTGTGACATGAGTACTGGCAGCTGATGCATGATCACACTAAAATGCAGGCACACACACTCACTCACTCACTCACTCACACAAACACACACACACACACACACACACACACACACACACACACACACACACACACACAGACGCCAACAAAAACCCACTGGTAGTACATTTGCTGCTGGTGCCCCTCTGGCCACTAGCAGCGCCCCTCCAGCAGATGGCGCCCTTAGCATGTCCTAGTGTGTGACTGACTTGAGTACTGGCAGCTGTGGGGTGATCACACCAAAATGCAGGCAGACAGAGAAATCCTCATTCAATCCAGTGGAGAAATCCAGAAAACCCACCCCTGTTTGAGGTGTCACAGCTCGGTCACCGTTTGAGTTACAGATTTGATTCAAAGTTTAAACGAGTCACGAGACTCGGATCTATAAATATCCCATTTACATGATTTTGCTATCTTTTACCGTTTTTGAATTATGGCAGTTTTAGTTTGAGAGTGTTTTCTGCTCCCTCTGAGCTCTTACAATGGGTGTGTATTGCGCATTCCTGAGGCAGCTAGAGTGAGTCACATGTCCAGGCAGAGTGCAGAGCAGAGCACACCAGAGTCAAAAATGTTTGAAAACTCTTCACAGCTCCCACAAACTTGGTCCAATCCACATCAAAATTACATATTTTTGTAGGAATTTTCGTCCTCTTTCCATCTGCATAGTTTTCAAAGCCGCCAGACTTTTAGTTTAGACTCCAGGGGCCTAATTAGTGCCCAGTGTCAGCCTCTTCACACCAAACTCCATGGGAAAAAATGAGATTTTGGTTCTGGCCCCTCCGACTTGGAGGTGTTATCACATCCAAACTAAACGAGTAATGACGAAATCCTTCAGAACTTTTGTTCAGCACTGTGTCCTCTGTCATCTGTGCAATTTTCAAGTTGCTGCCATTCACGCCCTGGGAGGAGATAGATTTTGTTTAAAGCGGAATTTTGGGTGAGAACGTGACTTTGCAACGCAAATTGCGGACTTCCTGTTGGTTTTAGGTCGGGGGTGTCAGCGCGTGAATTGTAGGGCTTGATGAGACCTACATTTCGGCAGTGGTTTGGTCTTTGTATCACATTCCTGTGGGCCGCAGCGGCTGCCTTTGTGTGCCTAGGTGGCGCTACCGAGCCCATTTTTGCACCCTGGGGGTCTGTTTGTCCATTTTATCAAATTTTTCGCCAGACCTGGCCTGCGTGCCGAATTTGGTGACTTTTGGAGCATGTTTAGGGGGTCAAATTAAGGGTTATTTAGACGTAATAATAATAAAAAGAAGAAATTAAAGCTGCAAGCAGCGTTGGACGGGCCCTCGCCCCCCCGTGCACGTCGGGGAGGACGCACTTGTCGAAATGCAGACAAGTTGTCCGTTTGTGCCAGTTTTAAGGGTATTTTTGGTGCTTTTATTGTGAAAGAGTTGGGGGCTTTTCTCTTGAAAGGCCGAAGATGTCATACCATTGACCAGGCTTCATGGATCATGCTACAGACCAGGGGACACCAACTCGGTCCTCAAGGGCACCCTGTTCCGCAGGTTTTGGTTTCACCTCTGCTCTTGCACACCTGACTCAATTAAGGCCCATGCATCTTCCTTCATGCCCTGTTCAGGTAGATCTGCCTCAACCAATCAGCATGAAGCCTTTAAATGGATCAGGTGTGAAAGAGCAGAGCTGAAACCAAAACCTGCAGGACAGGGGGCCCTTGAGGACTGGGTTGGTGACCCCTGCTACAGACTCTCAAATGTCAAGTACAACATTTTCAAAATGAAAACACTTCAAAGGTGATCTTTAGATCTCGAGGGTCATCTTTTATTCTTTATTTTTGATTTACTTATTCTTTATTTTTGATTTACTTATTCTTGTACTCGACTGTGGATACTGCTGAAAACTGTGAATTTCCTTCAGGATGAATAAAGTATCTATCTATCTATCTATCTTAAAGCTTTAAGTTATTTTCATTATCATTTCTTCAAACCCAACTGAGTGAGCTGCAGGGTTAGATCACATTTACACATTTCCAGTACAAGTCCTTAAGAATAAATCAGATGTCCCTTTGAAAGATTCAGAAGGAAATTACAGAAAGCTATCAACATCAGGAAGGGTAACATGTTACTGAGGGAATACTAGTTATAGATTAGAAGTTTCTGTTTGTCACCTCTTACTTCTTAATAAAGTCAATGTTGTATAATTTCCTCATGTTTACAAATTATGTCTTCATCCATGTCATTAATATACTGTGTTTATCAATTACAATTTATACATACAGCCCTTCACGTAGTTATAAAATACTGTGTAACAGTAAAGCAGGACTACTATTACTACTTACTACCGAATTACTACCAACGGTTGTTTTTCCACACCATATAGAAACCACCTTCATTTATAAAATATCACAGACAACATTTTGTACTTAACAATATATAATTTATTTTTCAATCCAATTTCGTTGAAAAATTGTCAGTTACTGAAAATGAATGTAATCATCAAAACACCACATGTAATGTCTCTGTCCCACGATCCCACTTGGTACAAGGCCACTATCACCATCACTTGGGGGTAGGGAGGTTGGGGACGCTGCACCACAGTAGCATCTTCAATCAGGAAGCTCCCCTCAGAGGAAACAAAGACAACATTTTGAGGCAAACATGTTTTTTTTTTTTGTTTGTTTGTTTTTTTAATTTTAATTTTTTTTTTTTTTTTTTTTTTTTTTTAAATTAACTGTCCTGTTTTGGCAGCTAAGGCGTACAGAATGGGGAGTCTGTGCCTTGTTGTGCCACAACAGATTTGCTCTGAGTTCATGCACGCCAGACAGAACACTTCAGTATTGGAAGTGAATGTCTTGCATACAGACAGTACACATGAAGGTGACATGAACTCAAACATGCAGAACTATATACATTTAAACTTTAAACAGATACACATTTAATCATTGATAGATATACATTTAATCTTTGAACATAGACCAACAGCTAACACGTGGCAAACAGAGACTAACACGTCCATACTTCCTAACACCTGTGACACACACCACACCACAACTAAACCTTCTCTAATTCCACCTGAAGCACATGATTTGCTTACTCTAAAATCTCAAGATAATCAATTCCATATAATAAATACATTATCTAAAATCGCAATAATAAATACAATATAAATACTACCAATAAATACAATAAATAATCTAAAAACCCAATAAATACAATATAAATACTATAAATAAGTACAATAAATAACAAACTATACAATTACAGTGGGACAGGCTCTACACTTATAAAAAGACAACATTCATAGTGGTAGCCAATGTATACACCATGAACAAGACACCACACTACTACTAAGTCAGTTTCCTCTTGCCACAGATAAACCTGCACTACACCAGCACACAAACGCGACAACACTAACATTTGCACCGGGACACTGCAATGTAGCTCCGTTTGACTCAAACAATGAATTTACACCGGTCGTGTGAATTCACTGTTTGCCTCCTTTGCCAAACACAACAACCTAATCCTCATCTAAAACAAAGTCTGACTCGAAGAGGCCCTCTACCTCCTCGAAGTCAACGGCTAACCCCTGATCATCTTGAACACTAAAACTACACAAAACACCTTCATGATCACTAAAATACGTGGGCATGACTGCACATTCCACATCATACCGTGTTGTTTTAACATAAACATGATCAATGAGTGTCCCCTTCTCTGTAGTCTCTTGTGTCACATGCTGACTAAAACCTTTTTCACCCATAAATTTGGAAATTGATGATGTTTTTAAAATGTTCTCATTGAAATCCCCCATTATTACAATTGTGTTACTGATTGGATGTAACCAATCAAGTAACCTCCCCAGATTTTGTTTGAATAAACAATTTGGATAACATGGTGGACGATATATTACTGCCAACAATATGTTAAATTTGTTGCACAGGCACACCAAACACTCCAGATTCAAATCGGGTACCTGCAGAATGTTACAGTCCAAATTATCTACACTATACAAACCAACTCCACCATGTTCTAGGTCCTTTAGCTCTAACAATTTGGGGTTACTGCTGCTGTAACACAAGCCTCGAGGACGACTGTGGAAAGTGTAACCTTCAATTTGGACACTGTCTAATGAAGACTGTGCAGTGAGCCACGTTTCTGTCACAGCAATACAGGTAAGCTGTAAATGCTGCGTGCAAGACACCAAATCTACCAAGTGGCGACTTAAATTTTGAACGTTCATTAAATACACAGAGAAACTGTGTGCATTTAATGAAGGCTTTGGCTGCTCAATCAAAAATGGAGGCATGCTATCCAAGGCCTCCTTTATGGCGTCCTTGCAGTAAATTACCTTCTCTGTAAAATCCCTGATGATCAGTCCAGACAAGGCCCTAACACGACTAAGCGCTACATATGCCTGCCCCGGTGCAAACACCCTCTTCAAAGACACTACGGCCTCGTCCACAGTGAGTCCTTGCACTTTGTGAACAGTGCAAGCCCACGCTAACCTCAGAGGAAACTGACGACGCACACCGCCGCGTTTAGTGGCTCTTTCAGTCTCTGGATCAATGGCAGTAGACTGCAGGCATTCTACTGCTGCATGTGCACGGTTTTTCCTCCTATCTGAACCAATATTCACATCATCAAATCTGACATACACGGTGAGAGGAAACGTGGAATCCTCTCCAAAAACTAACTGAGTAACCGTGCCACATGCTCCATTGACCAGGCCGTCCGCAACATCCACGTTCTTACACAACATCACTCGCGCATTCCTCGCTAAACACAAAGTCTCCGGTAGAGACGTGTCCGCCGCAACGCCGTGATGCCCAGGCATCCGTTCCAAATTCCCTGTTGTCCTGTTATTCACAAAGTCTTGCGCTTCAACGGTGACATAATCAGGACAACAGTCAAACAGATAATTTAGGTTGTGCTCACTTACTTGCCTATTTGTCGCAAAGATATGCAAGGCTGAGCTCACCTCGCCGGTCTCGCGCATCTTCAGCATTTCAACATCGCTATCTAACATTGGGGTGGCCCTGGAACGCACTCTTAATCTATTAAGCAACTCAGCAAAAACACTATCCTTCTGCCTAACTATCTTTTTCAGCTCCACGATGCTGAAATTGCACCACAGGTCCACACCAACAGGACTACTATACAGAGGCTTCCCTTTAACGGGAGGCAACTGATAGAAGTCCCCGACAGCTATCACGCTAACATTACCGAACGGGGAAAAGTCGCCTGTCTGCTTCACCTGCCTCAATCTACCATGCACATAAGCCAACACGTTGTGATCAACCATACTGATTTCATCAATAATTAAAATTTGGAGGTGACTCAATTTAGCTCGCAAAGAGTTTAGTTTATCTTCACCCAGAGGGGTGTAAGGTAAACTAGCCTGTTTGCCAATACTCAATGTATGATGAATTGTTGCTGCATTCAAATTGTATGCAGCTATTCCAGTAGGAGCAGTTAGCAAAACACAGATATCGTTTGGTTGATCACAAAGTGTTGACAGCAGCCTCCCTGCCTCATACTCAATAGCCCTAATCAAATGACTTTTCCCCGTTCCTGCGCCACCTGTGACAAATACACGCAGAGGCTCTGGGTTTTTACCCATCACCTTCTGCAAACACCACTGTCTCACCTTATAAAAAACATCCAGCTGTGTCTCATTCAGAGACCTAATGAGCGCCAAACCCTCACTTCTAGACAACATGGACCTGTTTCTCTCTACCTGCGCTACCTGTCTGCCACCAACAATCAAATCTGGAACATTCTCCATCGCTTCAACTAATTGTTCCTCAGCTATCTCACCTTCCCGCTGCTGCCTCTTCTCCTCTAAACCTTCAAGGCGTTCCGCTTCCTGTTCAGGACACAGCTCACCCCAAACATCTTCATCTACCCCGTTATTCTGCGCAGCTATCTCCTGAGCTAACTCAAGGTGAGGACAATTGACCTCAAACCTGGCCCTATTCTCGCCGACGACATCGCAAACCGAATGCACAGACCCGTCGCTAAACGTCACCTGGCCATCGTTATAGAACTGTTCAAACAGCTCAAAGCCTTCAGGTTTGAGGTCTGAGTCAGTTCTATAAGGAAGAAACAGCTGCAGCAGGCTCTGAAAATGTGCCTCTTCCTGTCTATCCAACCTGAAACGCATGTACCGCACCACTGCAAACTGAGTGCGTGTTCTCCTCAGAATGAATCCTAAATCATTGTTCAATTGAATTCTGTCCTTAGACTTTTCATTTTTGGTGAGAACACGATACTCAGATGCAAAGGTGGCCATACACATGTTTGCAAACACATCGCTGTTAGGCCTATTCTTATACCTATCCACTATGCCTGTCATCCACATCTCATCCTCCCCAAGATCACGGGAGGCCGCCTTCTGCCTCAAAACACTAAGGGGCAAACTCATCCTAACTATCCTGCTCCCTGTCGGCACAAACACAACCTTCCTGGAACACTCCTTCAGGTGCATGTTCGTTAGCCTATACACCGCCTCCTGCGCACAAACATCTCTGTTGTGTAAATATACACTGCCCAGCTTCCGCAGGGCTTCTTTAGCAGAGAGATTCCCTTGTGTTTTGGCTTCTTTTTGGGCATTAGTCAATAATAGGCCAATTTCTCTCTCTGCTTTCGTAATATACGATAGTATGTATATTACTACTGCGTAGGCGTCGGTGACAAAGCTAATGTCCATGTTAGCATTCCAGCACTTCAACAACTGCTTACTATACTGATTAACCCAAACCTCGTTCACCCCTCTCCTATACACAACCTTATGCCTCTTCTCTAAACGCCTATAAGCGAACTCAAAGATCTCCTGATTTATTCCTAAAGCACAAAACAAGTCCTCTACACTAGCAGGAGGCACATCACTGTCCACAGCCAGCTTAACAGCTGTTAGAATAGCCTGCGCAACGTTTTCTGGCATCTTATCTCTATCTTCAAAACACTTACAGACTGGCCTGTTTTCTGAACCAGGTTCGGTCTCCGCTGTCTTCTTCCTATCGCACTTGCATTCTAACATTCTACAAATGAATGTACGCGCAGAAACAGGTTTTGGGAAATTGAAACGACATGTCGTTTTGTGTTTTCTACACGACTTTGAATGTCGTTTGGAATGCGTTTGAACAGATGACACCGTGTCCAATAGTGTGTCATCATCTGAGGGTAGCTCACATGTAACGTACCGGTCAATAAATTCTATCACTTCCTCATCTGTATTTCTATCAATTTGGGGAGCACCCTCGATCCAAAACAAACAGTGTACATGTGGTGAGCCTCTTTGTTGATATTCTACCCTATAAAAGTAATCCACAATTTTGCCGATTGGTTGACAGGGAGACATGAGAACCTCTTTCAGAAAACAATGCCACCTGTAGTCAAACATCCTCGCCGCGGTGACCGGATTACGACGCAGCAACTCGCACCTGTCAGCCCACTCCAAATCCTCTACCGTCTGCGATCTGCCTTCCTGTTTCAGGATGCTGGTCAGAAGATTCTGCCAGCGCATATCCGCAGACGAAAACGAACAAAACCACGTCGGAATACCCAATTGACGCACGCAAGCCATTACGTCCTTCTGAACAGACTGCCAAAAGGCCGGAGTTCCTCTAATGGGTTTAAGAAACCTAAACCCATCATCACACGCCAACAACTGCTTCAAGGCGTCCGCATCAGTTAACATGTCCTCAGTAATGCGTTGAGGCCTCTGACCTTCTTTACCCTTACGCAATGCCACAGAAACACTGGACACAACCCTGTCCAACTCCGACATGTACTGTGCAAAAAATATGTACTCGACGTTCCGCGCAAAACGACCGTCGGCATGCATAATCCGGTTATTGAGATAACGCGACAACGTCAAGTGATGAGACCGACTGTCACGGAAGGTCTTATCACCCGCAGGGAACAACACAGGGAAACACTTTGCCTCATTTGTGTGGTCAGAAAGCATTCTTACCGGACTATTCCCTTCTGCAGGCGCAATGTTCAAAATATCCTTAAAATACTGATCTAAAGCTTCCTGACCAATATCAACAGGCATAAGACAAGTGTCCTGAAACATGCAGTGCTGTTGTCTGTCATGTAACAGTTCATCCTGTGTTATGTCTGATGATTCCTGTACATCACCAGTTTCACCCTGACCTCTGTCCTGATGTGACCTAACCTCAGCCTCACCCTCACTGCCTGACTCGGCCTCTTCCTTCTCCCTATCTTCCTGCCTAACAAACTCATTTACCCAGTCCTCATTAAACTCTATATCCCTATAATGAACATTTGTCCTCTTTAAGTACTCTAGCGCCTGTCTTACACGCAACGTATCCACAAACTGGTACTCGTAATAGCCTTTATACGTGAGTTTCCGCTTCAGCTTAACCTGAAGCAGAGACCCTTCCATATTTGAACGTGGCAACACATTTGTCGTCTGAACAATGTTGGCTGGAACACATGTCACTGGTCCATGTACTCCATTCTGCCCGCCTTTAGGCAGTGCCAACATTTTCATAAACGGAATATGTAACGCTATCAAATGCTGCTCTAAACTATTCAAACATCCCAGTTCAGATGGAATGGGATCCAGCTGCAAGTTGTTAACCCAGCATTCAGCCGGCATCTCACCTGTGCTAAGCTTATGATCACACGTGTAACAAATCCACAGTTGACCGCGCGACGACACCAACGAACAGGGTACAACACACTCCTCATTACAGCTATGCAAATAATGCTCGCCTATACACTTATCTGCAATAGCAGCTGTTGCTGAACTTCGCCTATAAAATTCCCTTGCACAACTTACCACTTGAAATCTAAAAAACAACCTATGACAAACACAGCACACAAAATCTGGTCCATCTCTAACCTTTGCCAAAAACTGATCCATAACAAAGCTAAAATCTTCTGACTTCTCCACCTTCTGCTTCCTACTTAACCTAACACCAGAAATAACTTTCTGCTTATGCTCTACACTACCATGATACTTACTCTTACTCCTCTCTATAACTTTCTCCCTGTGCTCAATACTGTCCCTATATTTGCCCAAACTCCTGGCCTTTACTCTCTCCCTGTGCTCAATACTGTCCCTATATTTGACCAAACTCATGCCCTTCACTCTCTCCCTATGCTCAATGCTGTCCCTATATTTGCCCACGCTCTTGTCCTTAACTGTCTCCCTATGCTCAATGCTTTCTCTATATTTACGAATACTCATCTGTTTAATCCTCTCTCTGTGGGGCAAATTCTTACAATACTTTTCTACACTCAACAACTTAGCCTTCTCCCTGAACACCACATTTTCCTTATATCTTCCTAATCCTTAACTTTTGTTTCTCCCTAAGTGACATATTCAACTTTTCCTGCGTCGTCTGTTTCTGCCTCAGATACTTGGACAGAGACTTTCTATCTGACACTACTTCACTAGCAGCCTCCACAACCTTGTCACTATCCTCTATCCCTTGAACAGAACATACTACATCACTACTACACTCAAGTGCTGTGTTGTCAATATCTGTAACATCCATCATTCTAGACCTAATGCTGTAACCCAACACTTCACTAACTTTACAATACCTGTAACAACTCTGCAGTCCAGGCTTACACACACAAACCACATTCTCAAAATGCCGTCCCATTATATTCTCTATGTAAATACATTCTGTCGACAAAGGCTGACCGCTACAGCTATACCTTAACCAACGTCCATCATGGAACGTAAACACACTAACACCTAACCAATCCGCTGTCGCCTGAATCTCCACCTCTGTGGCCCAACTGCCGACACGTGTCATCCTGGACTGCTGAATGTACTCTAACACAGAGGAGTACTCACTCCTCAAAAGACTCTGATATCTGTCTGTGTTTCTCTGCAACTCTTTACACACAGCTAGCCTAATCCTGCGATGGTGCTTCTGTGAACCACTCACAGCCTGAGAGATGGCTCTGAAAAAGCAGTTACCATCAGCCACAATCCTATCTTTGCTACATGGAACACCTAACAACCCCACCTCTGTGGATACCGGACTACCAACCTTCACACAGTCAACGTTTAACTTACTACACAAAGCACAGCAAACATCTACGCCGAGGGGACGGAAGACCAGCTCTTCGCTTCTTACCTCGCTAACAAACTCTACGTCAAAATTGACCTCACTAGCATCGAAGCTCTTGAATTTCTTCGACATACAAGTGTCGGAAGAAATGACACGCTTTCTGCCATCGGTCACCGTTGGTTCTGCCACTGAACTGCTGCTCACCTTGCTGGAGAAAGTCAACACAGAAATGCCAGACAGTGCCGGACTTGCGGCTACGCCGAGACCACACTCGGGTGCAAAACTGCCTGCAGACACCTCAGTTTTTCTCCCAGCCTCAGTGAGCAAACTAGACTCTGATGCTGGAGCAGCGCTCATCCCAGTGATGAGACTCTCCACAGACACACCAGACCGCGCTGGACTTGCACCCGTGCTGACCGTAACACCACACAGCTCAAAGAGCTTCTCCCTTGAACGGAGAATGTCAGCCAAACGACAGATGTAGTGGTGCAGGTCGTTGAGACACGCAAAATGCAGAACCACGCTTGTACCATTGTGGTGTAACAAGCCAGTGTGACTGCGTGAGTGACTGTCGACCACAGCAAACCGTCCACCCTCACGCACGATGGCAGTGGTGTTTCCACACACTGTCAAAAGACATGTGGTGTATTGACTGAAGATTCTCTCCAGTCCATTACGCAAGCTGATGAACACACCGAAATCGATGTATTCACCTTCGGTCACGCCTACTTCGCCTAACACCGTGTCACCAAAACTGAACCTAAACATGTGTCCGTCTAATTCCAACTGTTGTGGCAAATCTGGCACAGACAGCAGATTAGACACATGGCTGAAGATGTTGAGGTCACGCAAACTGGTGTACAACTCATCACCTTCAACCAACGCGCGATCCAGATCCAGCCTGTCCCACAAGAACGCGCTCCTCACTGTGTGTTTGGCTAAGCTGACCAAAGCTATAGCCATACACTGGACTCCTCCATACACAAATCGCGCATCACCCTGATGAAACGATCCGCGAACAACTTTTGCTAGCCTAATCCTGCTGCTATCTCTGCTAGCCTCCGTTACCACAGCATTAGCGTTAGACTCAAACTGAACATCACGAACACAAACAGAAGGAACAAAAACAGCCTTAGCTTTGCTGATCTTCTGTCGCTCCTCCAGGACGGCAGGGCACGCTGCGGCGACCTCCTCCCGACCAACAACCATCCCCGGCACCGCGCTGGCAGACTCCTGGGCTGTCGCCTCCACCTGACACAAAAATGAATAACAACGTTTTACTACATAAGAAAACAGGAGAACCATTTCCCTGCTACCTCTCATAATGATAACTCACATATTATATTTAAACACACACAAAGACAAACCTGCTGCACTGCTGGTCTGGACCCGGAGGCAGGCACGGTGACACGGGCAGGTGAAGGTGTTGCCAGCACCTAAAATTGAAAGGGGGTGACAAGACTCATTTCAATAATGCAATCATTCATTTGGTTTCTACACGTGGTATCAAAATATATGAAAAAAAAAAATCCACATAGTTCACATACTAAACATAATACCAACCTGCCGCTTTCCTCCTCTGCGCCTTGTGGCAACACCTCTTGGCGAACGCCTCACACGGGAAGTCTAAAAGAAGGAAAGTAAACCTTGTTAAATGCCGTCTTCAATTAAATTTTATCCAGGACGGACAGACATGCAATGTATGTTGTAAGGACAGAAAACAAAAACAACAAAAAATCTATATGTTTAACATGAAAGAAAAAAATGTAAAAACAGTTGGCAGATGAGGAATCAGGATGCCGAGGGGAGCCAGATGTAGTGGAGCAGCCTGGGACCTGAGCCACATAACCACCAGCACCAGGATGACCTGGCTCAATATAAGACAGAGCACACTCGGAAAAACTCACATCAACAATTCACACACACACTCACACAGGGAATCATTAGTTATCTGAAGAGCAAGACTGATCATTAAGTAGCTCAGAGAAAGCAATAATGTCATCGGCAGGTGAGGGTGCTTCATTGATATAATTTTCAGGCAGTTTACCTGGCCAGCTGGTGGAATGGCAGTGTCGTCGTCGTCGTCGTCTGAAGAAGGAGAAACCGTCTCCATGGCCTCCAACATGTCGCCGCTGAACCAAACGGGGTTGGACGGGATGACAGACTCTTGCACCGGAGATGCTCGAGCCTTAAAAAAAAACAACACAAAAAAAATGAGTCACTTTTTTTTTTAAATAAAAAAAATTAATAGATAAAACCAGAAAAGATGCACAAATGCCAGAAAATGACTCAGAGAAACACATTACCTTGCCCTCCTGTCCGACCACGGTCCACTCCAGTGGGTCGCGGTGACGGGGCGCGGGGTGGTGTCCCGTCACGACCAGCACGGGGGAGACCCTGGCACGAGGCGAAGTCCGGGTGGGCACCAAAGGCGGAGGAGGAGGAGGAGGAGCCAGCTGGCGGACAGCGGCGTCCCACAGGACCTGGACCAGGATCGGCGTTCCATCGCTGTCGCTGAGGTGCACCTGGAAAACAGTCAAACGCAGAACACATTGCAGTCAACTTGTGTATCGAAAATGGCAACCTTCAACTCCTCCATGTGTCATGTCACAACAACAAAGTATGCTGTACTTACACTGTCACGGCTCCACAGCTCCAAACGATCCAGAGGGAGGTGCTCTGCCAGAGACACGTACGGGAGACCTGCCACAAAAGTGAGAAACATCATACATTCCTGTAATAATTAGACTCATGTAAAACATATGAGGTTAATTTCACGATACATCGGTTATCAAATCAATCAATCAATCATACTTTATTTGTCCCCAGGGGGGAAATTTGATATAATCTTGCAGATGACCAAAACTAAGACCTACCCATGCGTGCTGCGACACGGCGGAACTCCTGGCGAAACAGCTCCTGCAGGCCAGGCTCGATGTTCAGGCGTGGAGGGAAATCCAGCACAAACACCTACACACACGCACACACAAAAAACATTTAGAATCACATTTATATTTCTAAAATAAGCGCACGAGAAAACACACGCTTACACAGCCTCTAGCTGTGACAGCACAGAACAAAACAATTACTGCCAGTAGCAACTGCAAATTAAACACACCTTCGCCCAGCGGCTGCAGACTGTAGCCAGGAGAGCACCGAAGTCCAGCGACGCCTCTCCGATGTTCCTGCTGGCCGTGAGGTTGTTGCTGGGGGCCATCACGCAGACCACGTCCGGGGTCCAGGGGAGAGCGGCGTGCGACACCTCCGTCCTCAGCTCTGCTGCATGCGCACCTGGAACAGAGAGAAAAGCAAAGGAGACAGGTCCCTCTGGCATGGCGACGATCCCATCCACCATGGGCCGCAGGTGGGAGGCTCCCACGACGAACACCATCTGCAACGACAGAGACACGGCTTTAGAACACAGACACGAACCGTGACTTCTTACAACCAGCACTGTGTTTCTGAAAAAGAAAAACTAATACCTTCTGGTCCGGCTGCTGAGCTGGAGTGACCAACTTGAAGCTCCGCTGGGTCAGCTCCGAAGTTGGCCATCTCCGCACGCGATGGCGGTAACCGGTACCGCGCCCTGTGTGGTTGACAACAAAGTTAAGGATGATGACACAAAACTCATACATCTTTTCATTACATTTAAACTGCGTCAGTTAAACATTAAAAAACAAAAAAAACTGTTTGATACTTACGAGCAACGAACTCGGGGACAGGTGGCTGGGGGGTCCACGGCTGCGGCTGCGCCATCCTCCGCTTCAGGGCCTGGGCACGCCGGTGGGACTTGGCACGGGGCATCTAAGAATGAAAAACAAAAAAAGTTTTTTCAAAGTTCCCAAAGAAACTTTAAAAATTCAAGTGAATCTGGGCCAATCATACCCAAACAATGCTTTCCCAGAGAAGGTCAGCCTTCAAATACACAAATGTTTCAACTTACCTTGGCAGTGGGAAACCAACAAATTGTCTGTGTGTCTCTGTGTGTGTGTGTGTGTGTGTGTGTGTGTGTATGCTTGTGTGTACAAGGAGTAAAAATATGTGTGTGGATTAACAATTACTAATGTGTTTTTTAAGTGGAATAAATGTATCTGTGTAAATTTGGTCTGGATCAGAGGATCACAGATGTAGGTGCAGGAAGCTCGCTGGTAAACCGCAGGTCACTCGCTCTTGACAGAAGCCAAAGCAGGAGAACACCAGATCTCACAGCCAACAGATATGAATCTGTAAATTAAATGATACATATTGCTTGATTTATAAACATTGTCTAATAGAAAAAAAAAACATGTTTAAGTGAACAGAACCTTACTCAAAACATTCTGAATACACTTAACTATAGCTCATTTTTAGGCTTTAATTTTAAATCAAGTCTTTCTCTCTACAACATGGTTCAGACACAAACTAGCATCCATATTATTGTGTTCAAGTAATAGAAAGAAAATGGCCAACACCACAACTGTGCTGCTCAAAACAGAGACACATCTTAACAAAGAAAAACCTTTTCCTCTCAAAATCATGATTAACCAGCAAAGTGGCATCCTTATTACATTACTTGCTTCCTCATTACACAGAAAGTGGCTGACACAACATGTCACAGCTTAGCCATACTGGTGGACACAGAGACACCCAACTAAATACATCACAAACTATGGTTCCTGCATACATCAAACGACTCACACGCCCGCACAGGGAAAAAAATGCAACTATGACAATTAATTATCAATGTTAAATCAAATATTTTCCCTTTTTCACACAAGGAAAATCTTTTCTCTTACAATCATATAAAACCAACCACTAGCACACATACACACAGAAGCCACACACACTCAAAGTACATACATCATAAGCTCAGTTCCATGCAAATAAAACCTGATATCAAACTACAAAAAAATACACACACCTGCAACTACTTGTCATCAAGTCCAATAATTTTACTTTTTCACACACCAAAAATAAGTTTTCCTCTCAAACCAAACACTAGTACAGCTTTGCCTGCGATACAACAACACCTGCTCTTTGAATGCACACAGAAGCCACACACTCAAACTACATACATCATAAGCTTAGTTCCATGCAAATAAAACCTGATATCAAACTACAAAAAACACACATGCCAGTTTTCATCATCAAGTCCAATAATTTTCCTTTTTCACACAGCAAGAGAAAGTTTTCATCTCAAAATCTGGCTGAACCACACACTAGCAAACCTATATAACTATAGCTAGCTAGCCCGCTAGCTAGCGCTAGCTTAGCGCGCTAATCTAATTAACCAAATGCCATCAATAAACTTTAAAATTCATCTCACGCCGACAGTAATGCTTCATAATAAACGTTTCAAGTCAACCACTTGTATCTTAAGAGTTGAAATTATCAAACACAGGTTAGCTTTGCATGTAAAGCTAGGCTGCCCCTCCATCCAAAACCAGCAAACAGCATAAAGACTAATACAACAGGCCTCGGGCCTACCGGAGGAACGGCTAGCTAGCGCTAGCTTAGCGCGCTAATCTAATTAACAAAATGCCATCAATAAACTTTAAAATTCATCTCACGTTGACGGTAATGCTTCATAATAAACGTTTCAAGTCAACCACTTGTACCCTTAAGAGTTGAGAATATAAAATACAGGTTAGCTTTGCATGTAAAGCTAGGCTGCCCCTCCATCCAAAACCAGCAAACAGCATAAAGACGATACAACAGGCCTCGGGCCTACCGGAGGAACGGCTAGCTAGCGCTAGCTTAGCGCGCTAATCTAATCGACCAAATGCCTTCAATAAACTTTAAAATTCATCTCACGTCGACGGTAACGCTGCATAATAAATGTTACAAGTCAACCACTTGTATCTTAGGAGTTGAGATTATCAAACACAGGTTAGCTTTGTATGCAAAGCTCGACGGCCCCTCCATCAAAACTCACCAAAAGCCAGCAAACAGCACAATGCAAAGTACAGAATCACTCTCTGAAATATAACATTTAAATTTCGTGTTTTACCTGCATTATCATCAACCATATCCTCATATTAGCACAGAGTTAACACAATAGGCTAACGTTAAGCTAACAGAGATGAAAACAGGTCTTACCTCGGAGGTCTGTGAGAAGAAGTGGGTGGGGCGGAAACAGACGCAGGAGCCTTTTAAACGCTGTGGAAAAAAACCATGCCTGTGCGTGTGTGCGCGGTTTTACGCGCGTGCCCGTGCGCGCACGCGCGTGCCCGTGTGTGCGCGTGCATATGTGTGTGCGCGCGTGTGCGTGTGTGTGACATGAGTACTGGCAGCTGAGTCTGACCAAAATGCAGGCAGAGAGAAATCCTCATTCAATCCAGTGGAGAAATCCAGAAAACCCACCCCTGTTTGAGGCATCACAGCTCGGTCACCGTTTGAGTTACAGACTTGATTCAAAGCTTAAACGAGTCACGAGACTCGGATCTATAAATCTCCCATTTACATGATTTTGCTATCTTTTACCGTTTTTGAATTATGGCAGTTTTAGTTTGAGAGTGTTTTCTGCTCCCTCTGAGCTCTTACAATGGGTGTGTATTGCGCATTCCTGAGGCAGCTAGAGTGAGTCACATGTCCAGGCAGAGTGCAGAGCAGAGCACACCAGAGTCAAAAATGTTTGAAAACTCTTCATAGCTCCCACAAACTTGGTCCAATCCACATCAAAACTACATATTTTTGTAGGAATTTTTGTCCTCTTTCCATCTGCATAGTTTTCAAAGCCATCAGACTTTTAGTTTAGACTCCAGGGGCTTAATTAGTGCCAACTGTCCGCCTTTGCACACCAAACTCCATGGGAAAAAATGAGCTTTTGGTTTTGGCCACTCTGACTTTGAGGGCTTATAAAATCCAAACTAAACGAGTAATGACGAAATCCTTCAGAACTTTTCTTCAGCACTGTGTCCTCTTGTCATCTGTTAAAATTTCAAGCCGCTGACATTTACGCCCTGGGAGGAGAAAGATTTTGTTCAAAGCGGAATTTTGGGCGAGAACGTGAACATTCCAGCGCAAATTGCGGACTTCCTGTTGGTTTTAGAGGGGGGTTGTCAGCGCGTGATTTGTAGGGCTTGATGAGACCTACATTTCGGCATTGGTTTGGTGTTTCTATCACATTCCTGTGGGCCGCAGCGGCTGCCTTTGTGTGCCTAGGTGGCGCTACCGAGCCCATTTTTGCACCTTGGGGGTCTGTTTGTCCATTTTATCAAATTTTTCACCAGACCTGACCGGCGTTCCGAATTTGGTGAGTTTTTAAGCATGTTTAGGGGGTCAAATTAAGGCCTAATGACACGAGATAATAATTAAAGCTGCAAGCAGCGTTGGACGGGCCCTCGCCCCCCCCGTGCACGTCGGGGGACGGCGCACGTGTCGAAGCGCAGACAATTCGTCCGTGTGTTCCAGCTTTAAGGGTATTTTTCGGTGCTTTTATTGTGAAAGAGTTTTGGGCTTTTGTTTTGAAAGGCCGCGGAAGTCCTAGTGTGTGACCGACAGGACTACTGGCAGCTGCTGCATGATCACACCAAAATGCAGGCACACACACTCACTCACTCACTCACTCACACAAACACACACACACACACACATATGCACGTGCACACACACACACGTGCACACACACACACACACACACACACACACACACACACACACACACACACACACACACACGACGCCAACTAAAACCCACTGGTAGTACATTCGCTGCTGGTGCCCCTCTGGCCACTAGCAGCGCCCCTCCAGCAGATGGCGCCCTTAGCATGTCCTAGTGTGTGACTGACTTGAGTAGTGGCAGCTGTGGCATGATCACACCAAAATGCAGGCAGACAGAGAAATCCTCATTCAATCTAATGGAGAAATCCAGAAAACCCACCCCTGTTTGAGGTGTCACAGCTCGGTCACCGTTTGAGTTACAGACTTGATTCAAAGCTTAAACGAGTCACGAGACTCGCATCTATAAATGTCCCATTTACATGATTTTGCTATCTTTTACCGTTTTGGAGTTATGGCAGTTTTAGTTTGAGAGTGTTTTCTGCTCCCTCTGAGCTCTTACAATGGGTGTGTATTGCGCATTCCTGAGGCAGCTAGAGTGAGTCACATGTCCAGGCAGAGTGCAGAGCAGAGCACACCAGAGTCCAAAATGTTTGAAAACTCTTCAAAGCTCCCACAAACTTGGTCCAATCCACATCAAAACTACATATTTTTGTAGGAATTTTCGTCCTCTTTCCATCTGCATAGTTTTCAAAGCCGTCAGACTTTTACTTTAGACTCCAGGGGCTTAATAGGTGCCAAGTGTCAGCCTGTGTACACCAAACTCCATGGGAAAAAATGAGATTTTGGTTCTGGCCCCTCCGACTTGGAGGTGTTATCACATCCAAACTAAACGAGTAATGACGAAATCCTTCAGAACTTTTGTTCAGCACTCTGTCCTCTGTCATCTGTGAAATTTTTAAGCCGCTGACATTTACGGCCTGGGAGGAGATAGATTTTGTTCAAAGCGGAATTTTGGGCGAGAACGTGACGTTCAAACGCAAATTGCGGACTTCCTGTTGGTTTTAGGTCGGGGGTGTCAGCGCGTGAATTGTAGGGCTCGATGAGACCTACATTTCAGCAGTGGTTTGGTCTTTCTATCACATTCCTGTGGGCCACAGCGGCTGCCTTTGTGTGCCTAGGTGGCGCTACCGAGCCCATTTTTGCACTTAGGGGGTCCGTTTGTCCATTTTATCAAATTTTTCACCAGACCTGGCCTGCGTGCCGAATTTGGTGAGTTTTGGAGCATGTTTAGGGTGTCAAATTAAGGCCTAATGACACGAGATAATAATAATAAGAAAAAACGAAGCAAAAACAATAGGGCTTCGCACTGTTCCAGTGCTCGGGCCCTAATAATAAGAAAAAAAAACGAAGCAATAACAATAGGGCTTCGCACTGTTCCAGTGCTCGGGCCCTAACAAGCAGCGTTGGACGGGCCCTCGCCCCCCCGTGCACGTCGGGGACGGCGCGCGTGTCGAAGCACAGACAATTCGTCTGTGTGTTCCAGTTTTAAGGGTATTTTTCGGTGCTTTTATTGTGAAAGAGTTTTGGGCTTTTATTTTGAAAGGCCACGGAAGTCCTAGTGTGTGACCGACAGGACTACTGGCAGCTGCTGCATGATCACACCAAAATGCAGGCACACACACTCACTTACTCACTCAGTCACTCACACAAACACACACACACTCACACACGCACGTGCACACACACACACACACACACACACACACACACACACACGACGCCAACAAAAACCCACTGGTAGTACATTCGCTGCTGGTGCCCCTCTGGCCACTAGCAGCGCCCCTCCAGCAGATGGCGCCCTTAGCATGTCCTAGTGTGTGACTGACTTGAGTAGTGGCAGCTGTGGCATGATCACACCAAAATGCAGGCAGACAGAGAAATCCTCATTCAATCCAGTGGAGAAATCCAGAAAACCCACCCCTGTTTGAGGTGTCACAGCTCGGTCACCGTTTGAGTTACAGACTTGTTTCAAAGTTTAAACGAGTCATGAGACTCAGATCTATAAATCTCCCATTTACATGATTTTGCTATCTTTTACCGTTTTTGAATTATGGCAGTTTTAGTTTGAGAGTGTTTTCTGCTCCCTCTGAGCTCTTACAATGGGTGTGTATTGCGCATTCCTGAGGCAGCTAGAGTGAGTCACATGTCCAGGCAGCGTGCAGAGCAGAGCACACCAGAGTCAAAAACGTTTGAAAACTCTTCACAGCTCCCACAAACTTGGTCCAATCCACATCAAAACTACATATTTTTGTAGGAATTTTTGTCCTCTTTCCATCTGCATAGTTTTCAAAGCCGTCAGACTTTTACTTTAGACTCCAGGGGCTTAATTAGTGCCAAAAGTCAGTCTCTGCACACCAAACTCCATGGGAAAAACCGAAGTGTTGGTTTTGGCCACTCCGACTTTGAGGGCTTATAAAATCCAAACGAATCGAGTAATGACGGAGTTTTTAGCAACTTTTGTTCAGCACTGTGTCCTCTGTCATCTGTTAAATTTTCAAGCCGCTGACACTTACGACCTGGGAGGAGATAGATTTTGTTCAAAGCGGAATTTTGGGCGAGAACGTGATGTTCAAACGCAAATTGCGGACTTCCTGTTGATTTTAGGTGGGGGGTGTCAGCGCGTGAATTGTAGGGCTTGATGAGACCTACATTTCGGCGTTGGTTTGGTCTTTCTAGCGCATTCCTGTGGGCCACAGCGGCTGTCTTTGTGTGCCTAGGTGGCGCTACGGAGTCCATTTCTGCACTTAGGGGGTCCGTTTGTCCATTTTATCAAATTTTTCGCCAGACCTGGCCTGCATGCCGAATTTGGTGAGTTTTGGAGCATGTTTAGGGGGTCAAATTAAGGCCGAATGACACGTAAGAATAATAATAAACAAGCAGCGTTGGACGGGCCCTCGCCCCCCCGTGCACGTTGGGGACGGCGTGCGTGTCGAAGTGCAGACAATTTGTCCGTTTGTGCCAGTTTTAAGGGTATGTTTCGGTGCTTTTATTTTGAAAGAGTTTTGGGCTTTTATTTTGAAAGGCCGCGGAAGTCCTAGTGTGTGACCGACACGAGTACTGGCAGCTGCTGCATGATCACACCAAAATGCAGGCACACACACACGCACACACACATACGCACGTACACACACACACACACACACACACACACACACACACACACACACACACACACACGACGCCAACAAAAACCCACTGGTAGTACATTCGCTGCTGGTGCCCCTCTGGCCACTAGCAGCGCCCCTCCAGCAGATGGCGCCCTTAGCATGTCCTAGTGTGTGACTGACTGGAGTACTGGCAGCTGCTGCATGATCACACCAAAATGCAGGCAGACAGAGAAATCCTCATTCAATCCAGTGGAGAAATCCAGAAAACCCACCCCTTTTTGAGGTGTCACAGCTCGGTCACCCTTTGAGTTACAGACTTGATTCAAAGTTTAAAAGAGTCACGAGAGTCGGATCTATAAATCTCCCATTTACATGATTTTGCTATCTTGTACCGTTTTTGAGTTATGGCAGTTTTAGTTTGAGAGTGTTTTCTGCTCCCTCTGAGCTCTTACAATGGGTGTGTATTGCGCATTCCTGAGGCAGCTAGAGTGAGTCACATGTCCAGGCAGAGTGCAGAGCAGAGCACACCAGAGTCAAAAATGTTTGAAAAGTCTTCACAGCTCCCACAAACTTGGTCCAATCCACATCAAAACTACATATTTTTGTAGGAATTTTTGTCCTCTTTCCATCTGCATAGTTTTCAAAGCTGTCAGACTTTCACTTTAGACTCCAGGGGCTTAATTAGTGCCAAAAGTTAGCCTCTTCCCCCCAAACTCCATGGGAAAAAATGAGATTTTGGCTCTGGCCACTCTGACTTTGAGGGCTTATAAAATCCAAACTAATCGAGTAATGACGGAGTTTTTAGCAACTTTTGTTCAGCACTGTGTCCTCTGTCATCTGTTAAATTTTCAAGCCGCTGGCATTTACGCCCTGGGAGGAGATAGATTTTGTTCAAAGGCGGAATTTTGGGCGAGAACGTGACATTCAAATGCAAATTGTGGACTTCCTGTTGGTTTTAGAGGGGGGGTGTCAGCGCGTGATTTGTAGGGCTTGATGAGACCTACATTTCGGCGTTGGTTTGGTGTTTCTATCACATTCCTGTGGGCCACAGCGGCTGTCTTTGTGTGCCTAGGTGGCGCTACCGAGCCCATTTTTGCACCTTGGGGGTCTGTTTGTCCATTTTATCAAATTTTTCGCCAGACCTGGCCTGCGTGCCGAATTTGGTGAGTTTTTGAGCATGTTTAGGGGGTCAAATTAAGCCTCAAAGAGACGTATAAATAATAAGAAGAAAGAAACCTTACAAATACAATAGGGCTTCGCGCTGTTCCAGCGCTCGGGCCCTAAAAACGAAGCAATTACAATAGGGCTTCGCGCTGTTCCAGCGCTCGGGCCCTAAAAAAAAACACTACAAAAACAATAGGGCTTCGCACTGTTCCAGTGCTCGGGCCCTAAAAACAAAAAGGTAGAAGAAAAGATGGGTATAATACGGCTGCTGCAGCTAACGCTACACACCCTGGGAATTGGACTGGGAGAGAAATGTCATGGTGGTGACTGGGAGGTAGGGTGCTGGGTGGGGGCTGGGAGTGGGGGGGGGTGATGTGTAAGCGACTCCAACCTGAGATCAACTTCACATTAAGAAGTGCCCTGTGGGTAGTTTAACAATGAGAGAGCGGGTTGGCTGGGAAAAAAAAATATGCACCGGAGTGAGAGAGAAGAAGAAGAGAGGGAGAGAGGTAAGGGGGGGGAGGAGAAAGACACATATCATGCTGTGCGTTTTGACCAAACACTCTTTAATCTGTTATGGATTTTCTCGCCCTTCTCTCCGTCTCTCTCTGTCTGTCGCCCCGCATGCTTGACACTTTTTACGTGACTCTCCTCAGGTCTAGTGGCTTGCCATGCCTCATGGCCCGTGATTAAACCGAGCGTCATGATTCAAAGTCAAATCTGCCTCCACCGTGCTGCGGGAAGCTGTCATCTTGCATGCTTTAGGAATCAAATTAGTTTCAAGAAGCTCCTGTAGAAATCTGGTTCCCCTCCACCCCACCTCACCACCCTATCTTTACACTTAGTCAGATGTTGTTGAAGAGGCACCCAGAGGACTCCTGTTGAAGGGCGAGAAACATAGCATTCCAATTACGCGTTTTCTTTGAAACCTCAATTGTGGGAAGACAAACTGCAGTTTAAAGGGACTCCAAAGTGTCTTTTGCATTATTAAAAACCATGATGTAACCACAAAACAACTTTTAGGAGAAGGGGGACTACCAGACAATTAGGCAAGCGTGGCTCATCGCAAAAAACACTGCAGATAATGCATTTCACAAATGTTTAATTAGACCGTATTAATTAAAGGCTTTCCTCTTCCCTTTCTCTCCCTTTTCTATCTCTCTCTCTCTCCCTTTCTTTCCCTCTCTCCTTCCCTCTTTCTTTTTGTGATAGATCTGCAGCGTGACCCCCAGTTAATTGAAACCCAGGAGACTCTTCTTGCATAAAATCAGATTTATCTATCCATAAAAGGATTTCGTTAAAAATAGTCCAAATCCAGTGGCTCACAACTAAAAGCCTGCAGCTACCGAGGCGAGCCTGGCTCCAACCCCTTTCGCCCTCTCTCAGTCGCCACGGTGAAACAAGTGCTGCCTACTGCTAACTAGCTGGGGACCCATTAATTAATTGCAGGAAAACACAGACATTATGTCTGTGGGGCAGAATTTTTTCTCCCCCAAAAGAAAGGAATGGCTGTGTGCGTGTGTCGGTGTGTGTGTGTTGTCCCTAATCCACAGCTCTTCTGAACTGTCTCGAATGTCCCCCAGACTATAATAAGTGGAAAGTAATGATAGGCTGTGGTGATAATGAAAAACCATGTATCAAACAAAACACGCTGATTCTGTGAGACAGGTCAAATGAATAGTTAGTGGAGTGGCAGAGAGACAGTCCAGTATGCCTGTTGGCAGGCTGCAGATAGGCCACTGGTAGGTTAAATGGCAGATTTTTTGGTAGGAAAAAAAAATCCAATGTGGCTGCGAGAAATAGATTTTTGGATCCAAATGTACTGCAGGATATGGCAGCAATTTATATTTATATATAAAGCCCCAAACCAGAATATATCAGTCATGGCTATACAGACATAATCCATACTGTACAAGTTACTAAATTATAGATTTGTCAGTGTATTGCGACTCACAATGTATCATCTATATACAAGCAATACCAGCACAAACAACCCTTTATAGATTATAAAACATCTAAAAGTCGTGTTGTGCAGCTAAATACAGATAGTTCTGACATCAAGAGCTCATTTTAGAATGATAAAATTAATGTTTTGGCTGGCTTTTCTGGAGCTTCATTTAGTTTCTACCATGCAGCGGAAGCATAAGTGGGCCTGTGCTATATCCGTGTTATATCAAAGAGATTCTTGTCTAACAGCATTAGGCGTAATGCTGTTAGAATAACTTACATCGCCTAACAACTCAGTAAATAAATCGTGGGGAGTCCCAAGCAGTGTCCCAAATTAGGAACAGTTGTCATGCGGTACCTTCAGAGAAAAAAAAATGACAATTTCGTGGCGATATCCAGACTTTGGTGCAACAGTGTGGAGTTACGCTCTGTCTTATTTATTACTGGATTTTCCTCTGTGAATAAATCTCACAAATTCAGACAGTTTCTCGCTTTTTCCATAACAATAGGTTCTACAGTGGTGGCCAGCATCACCATCACAGTCCCACACGAGGAATCCTGTGTTTGTCCTCCACTGGCACTGCAACATGAAGCTGAATATCACAGTCATACTGAATAGGCACAATATAATACTTGTATTTTTTTATTCAAGTGATAGGGACACCATCCTTTGAGCTTAATGGTGAAATTTAACAAACAATTGATCTGTATATATCTATATCTATATATCTATAGTGTATTTGATGAACCATACCAGTCTTATTGCATGTTTTACCCCATTTTAAGTCCATTTACAACACAAAGGTCTATGCTTTATATATTAATAATGTTACTTTACTTACTGTTTAGGTGTTTGAATGCTTTATTCCCACTTTCCAGGCAGGCATTAGTATTCATTTCAATATGATATGAAAATCAACTTGACAATCAACCAAGTTACTTTATCATTGTATGGTAATTTAGTTTAATGCCCAAATTAATTTTAAAAAAGTGCACATGGCCTCTGGTGTGACATGCCAACATCAGGCACTTCAGGCAAATCACCCAAACAGCATTGCATTCACTTGCAATTTTTCAAAAAAACCAAACCCAGAAGACAAAACAAGCAGTTATGACAGGTTGTCTGGCTGAGTACAAAGTGGCAATTTTGTCTTTCTGATCTATCACATGAACACGTCATTCTTCTCTATTGAACTGTTGAAAGGCTTTCGAAGCAGTGACACGTGCACAACAGAATGTATTTCTCCACCAGAAAAAAAGTCCCTGAAGAAAAGACTGTTTTACAAATCAAATTAAAATGTATCGACTTCTAAACCTGGACACAAATGTTTGCAGTGAATTAGGTTTATTACCTGAGAGTTTGAATTAAATAAAAGTATGAATGTTTGGATTAAAAAAAAAAAAAAAAAAAAAAAAGATAAACCAAGTATATATTAGAAAATCTCAATAGTATAGTATGCAGGAGTAATGTTAAGAAAGCATGAATTCTATATGGGGTAAAATATGCAAAAACATCAGTGTGGCCTTTAAAGGTAATATTTTGGGGGTTTCCTGCCCCTGGATGCTCACTCCCACTTCAGTGGCCATCTGGGACGGATGGTGGCCCACATCCAAATGCCTCTGGATTTATGGTGCCATGGTCTCCCCCTCTTCCTTACTCTTGTGCTTGCCTCCTCTCCCATGTTGCGAGAGGTGTTGTTGTTTGGAGCAGCGCCAGAGATATTGGTGCTGCCACGCCCTCTTCAGTTATTTGGGAAGCACGGGAGGGGTCGGATGCTCGCTACCCAATTACAGCGAAGTGGGATTTCCAAGAAACGCATAGAGGAGGCGAGGGCTGCCTGCCTCGGGGGCCCATTATTGATGCAACACCCTAAGGACAAGAGCCACATATGGCCCCTTCTTGTTAATTCACTGTCATACGACATATACTGGCACCTTGCTCCCATGCAACCACAGACACCGTGGGAAACAACAGCATGATTAAAATTATGACGCGCATGTGTGTGCTTGTATGTAGATTCATTTGCGCGTGTGTGTGTGCGTGCGCGCCTCTATGCATTTGTGTGTGTGCCTTGTTTGGCTTTGAAGTGATACACAGTGCGGTGGTGTTGTCCCTCCAATCAGTGCTCCTAGGCTCCCCCCTCTCTCCTTCTACAGGAAATTAATAGGCGACCGCCACTGATGCGTTAAATTGCTTTGCGTTCGGTGCTGCAGACAACTGGATTATTTATTCTTTATATCCCCCATATTAGAACAACTGCCTTCTGCTTGGCTATTGTTTTTAAATGAGATCTTGTTTCCCAGTGTTGCGTTAAAAGATATGTGATTGTTCAAAAGCGCCACACAGTTTGTGGTATGGTACTCTCTCTTGCGATGGTTGATCAGAAATTCCTTTCACCTTCCTTAATTGTGGAATTTATATTGATCTTGGAATTTCAAGTTTCCATCTGTTATAAAAAAATAAATAAATATAAGATGCTTAGGTTTAAATCCCACTGTGCAATTTTAATGTTTTGTCCACCTAACTTAAAAAATAAAACAGACAGTTATACAATAGACCATCTGAATAACTCGTGCTCGTAAAAGACATGAAATGAATGATAAATAAAATTTCAAATTTTGTTTCCTCTTTAATATCTCACTGGTTGATTGTGAAGGGTTTAGTATTAAACCACTGCATGAAGCTATAGGCCGTACAAAAGAGAATAAGCCACTCGAACGAGAGACAAAACGACTAGGATCACAAAGAGAATAACTACAAATTAAGACTTTAAATCTGTAGCTAATACATTGTGATGTGGAAGTCTGGCATGGTTTGCAATCAGTTGTGGAGACAAACCTTTCGGCCCGCTGAGGACACAATGCAAATTCTCTCGCTGTGCATTCATCTTCTTGTTGTTTAAAATAGATACTCGGTGTCGGTCAGTGGCATAGGCAACACAGAAAGCCGACTAAGGGCATCAACTGGCTAGAGGCATCATAGAAAACTGTTCTTTTTTTTCAAGTGAGCTGCACACAGACATTAATATCTTTTCGTAGGTGGGTGAAGTCAAAGAAGCTTACAAGGCGTCACAGTTCCTCACCCACCTACAAATAAAGATGCCCAGAGGAGCGCTGGGTGCTCACCAGCCCCATGAGTGTTCATGGCAGCACTCAATAGACGGGATACATAGGCAGGATCTCCATGACCTCTCTTGAATCTAATCGAAAGACAAAGAGCAAGGTCAGGGTTGCCTAATAGCGAGAGAGACTGTCCTTTCAAGCCCATGGTTCAAAATACAGAGCAGCTGGGGACATGTGAGCTCCCATGAAAGCAATAAAAGTTTAAATTTGGGGGTGGTCTCTAAAAACTGCAGTTCAGGTCCATCATTTTAAATATTTCCTGGTGAGACAAGGTCGTCCCCTGTCATGAAGCTGGTCCCATGCAGGTTTCTTCACCAAGCCACCGAAGTTGAAGTGGGTTGAACAGGGAATGTGGACTAACAGCTGGTGGGAGCGTACAGTGACTACGATGATATTCAGTAATAGGTGCAACAACCTTGGCCTCAATTTAGACTCGCAGCAGTTAGGTAGTGCAAGGCCACTTTTTTCCACACATTTTAGTCTGCATTTAAATGTTTTTGTATGTTGTCTTGGTATATTTTATTCTCAGTATGTGAGTGTCACTGTCTCTGGAAGATAAGACTCCTATACCTCTCCAACTTACATTTTTTTCCCCCCAATTCATGCCTCATGTGATGTCAAGGTGTCTCCCCAAAATATTACACATGGTAACACAGCTGAGTTTAGAAGTTAGAGATATGCATTTAGAGACATACATTTAGAGATGTAACTGCAGCACCCTGCCAAGCACCCTCCCATTGTAAGCTACTTATCTATCCCAGCTGTCAAAAAGAAAACAGGTAGATAAACCTTTTTTTTTTTTTTTTTTTTTTAAATTATGCTCCTTAATGGTGGAAGCACCTCCTTATTTCAATTTAAATCTAGTCTTTAAACTGACTTATTTTCAGTACAAGTTTGTGAACTTTGGCTTTAAACAGTTACTTGCAGTGTTCCACTTTTCTGAGAGTAAGGAAAGACTTGTTAGTATGTTAGATTTTCAATTTAGATTTTCATTTTTCTTTGTTCTCACTGGGAGTTTAAGGGTAAGGTGTGTCGTTTCCATTTATTGCTTTCATTTACTGTTACATAATGTGGGTGCTGTGAAGTCCTTTGTGACAGTGATTAAAGGCTACACAAACACTAAATCACACTATATTTACATGTTTGAATGATAAATTCAACACATTGACATTGCTAACAGATTGTTATTTAGTGTGCTAACATACCTCAGCTGACATGGGAGACATATCTTTTTCCTTTATTGCCTTTTCTCCTTCTTGGGCCCTTGTCTTCCTCTGTTTCTTTCTCGCTCCCTCTCTCTCTTGCAGTTGTTACAGTGCAGAGGGCCTGTGGTTTTACCTCGCAGTGGAGGTCTCCTCTCCCCCCACTGGACCACTGTCAGTGGGAATCTCCCTCAAACCCGTGCTGCTGCCTGGCCTGGCATCGCCTCACGCTGCCTCTGCACATATGCATGTCATGTGGTGTCAGCACCAAGGTGGGCTCTGATGTTATGGGGCCTGATGGTAGCATATTCCCTGCTGATAGCGATGATTGCCATGCTCAGGTATCACTGTGTGTGTGTGTGTGTGTGTGCCCTCTGAGCCCACCCTTCATGTTATGGGTCTATGCCTGAGCTGACTGGCTAGCCCCCTGCTCCTACATGACTCCGCACCGAGGATTCAACATGGCAGCTGCAGGTTGCTGAGGCTGACGAACCCTCCTCCCCTGTTCTCCATGCTCTATTTCACCTGGTTTTCTGTCCTCTTGCCCCCATTTCTTCCCCCTCTTCCTTCCACTAACCCTCCTATTTTTCTGCACGGCTGAGCTTGGAGTTGAAGGGAGGAGACTCACACACTCTGGCCAATGTGAAGAAGATCACTACAGCTCCATTGCTCCATTTGGCATCCCCTAGTTGAATTAAAATGAATGTGTGTTAAGGAGGGATGCAAAATGGCCTTTGCCAACATAGTTCAGAGGGACATTTGCTACATGGGAACAGCTGAGACCACAATGGAGAGTCATTGGGCCTCATTCACTAATATGTGTGAAGAAATTTTGCACATGCAAAATTACTGCCGTATTCATAAAATGTGCATACCAGTCAATTTTGTTCTTACCCCTGTGTATACTAGTGAATCAGGATCAGTCTAGACTGACAGACACGTGCTTGCAATCGGTAATTACCATACTACCACACCCCCATTTATCTATATAAGGAAAGCTGTTTGGAGAGGTGCAGCAGTGGAGAGAGCTGCCAAGCCATGGAAAATAAGAGAAACATGGGCTGAGAGTGGTTGAAAAAGCAGCAAAAGATAAAGAAAACTTCACTAATGCTGAAATCCAAACAGTAGTTACAAAAGTACCGCCCTATGTGCGCTGGGATAGGCTCCAGCAACCCCCCGCGACCCTTGTGAGGATAAGCGGTTTAGAAGATGAATGAATGAATGAATGAGTTACAAAAGTGGAAGACAGAAAAGGCAGATTTTCCATATGTCTGGTTTGTATGCAACTGTAATGGAGATCCTTTGTTAATCCAGTATACACTGTGTAGACCTGGAGATTCCCATTTATTTGTTACATGGTGCACATCACAACGCAACAATGTTTAGTAAACCAAGCAATATGGGACTCAGGTTATTTCTAACCCAGGTATGACATTTACATACCCAAAGCCAGCTTACTAGAGTAACTGAGTTATTGTTGTTATGAGGAATAAGTCTGGATAAAATCATCAGTTGCTTAATATGTGAATGTGAAAAGTTTGTTATCTTTATTATCTAACCATTATAAATCTAGTGGTGTTTTTCCTAATTATGGACTGATTTCTTAACTATCATGTATTACTAAAGTGTTAGAGAAACTTTTTAACTAAAACACTGTTTCAAAAAAGATTTGCGCACCTGTGTTGAGAAGCATTGGTTCAAAATCGACGCATAATAGAGCGAGAGATGCGTGTCTGTTTCCCAGCAGCAGTGGAGGCACAACCCCTTTAGATATGACTGATGGGAGAAACCTACAGGGACTCTTGTTTTCTGGAAAGTTTGTTACTTAAATAGCAACTAACCACCAAACCCAAATCTGTGTGAAGCGTGACCTCTAACGGTAAAAGCAGGGTGCCTGTTTTTTGGCGACCCGTGATGTCACCACCCACACTGAATGACAGGAAATGTCTACAACTGACACAGCGACAAGTTACATAGGTGTCTCTGATCAAAACTGATTATGCTGCTTCTCACTTAACAGTTTTACTCTCAAAAACATGCATTCATTCATTGTGTAAACCACCTCATGTACAGCAATCCATCCAACGGTCAAAATCTGTCAAGGCTTCCATAAATATCACTGACATGGATTTGGTGTGGTGTTTGCTAAATTGATATACAGTAAAACGCTTGTCAGATGAAACCTGAGCTTCACTTATGAATGATTTGGCTACAGTTTATGATTTGTGCGTACACTTGGTCTGCAGCATTCTAGACTTGTTCGCAGAGTAAGAATAAATTTTGCTGAAAATGTTTGTACGAGCAGATTTGTGCGTACTCTCCATTGACTTTCCTCGCTGATTTATTCAGTGTACAATCATTTTGTACAAACAGCACATGTTTTAAGAGCTGTTTTAATAAAATAACTAAATCAACATGGCAAAGATAGACATATTGACAGTGTGACCGGAGCGAGTCCCTGTAAAACCTATTCAAATAAGGCCTTGAACCATATAAAGATGAGTTTTGCCCTTGTATTAAAAACAGCACTGAGTAATATTCAAGTTAGCTGTGATTTAATATGACGTTTAGTAGATTTTCCTCTCGCACAGCTCAAACCAGGCAGCACCCACGGGAATCTCCTCTCCCGGTACACGGTTAACATTCCACATTTGTCCGGCACTCTGTAATTTATTGGATCTCATCTGTAACCGGGGTCCAGGCTCTGATTTATATATTGATTTGAAAAATAAATAAAAGTGATAGGAACCTGCATTGGGGTGTAATGATGGACTGTGTCGACATGCAGGAGTAGGGATATGAAACATTGGGAGGAAATTAGATATTATGCCCCCAAGACAACTGCAGCCGGCAGCACATTCATTATTGGCTGGATATTTATTATTAAGAATTTCTCTTCATGAGTGACTGCTGCAGAATATTTCGGCCCTGCTCGAGCTACCCAAGTCTTCACAGGAACAGTGTGTGTGTGAGTGTGTATATATCTGTGTGCATGTGTGTTTGCCACTTTGTTGTTTGCTAGATGCTGACAGTGCAAATGCCAGAAGGTTTGGTTTGTCATGTGTTTCACTTTTTATTGTCTCTCTCTCTTTCTCCCTCTCTCTCTCTCTCACACACACACATTGCAGTACAAGCTCTTGGGGTGAAAGTGAAAAATATATGCAGTCCATGTATAAAAGCCCCAGTCTTGGTTATACAATGCATAATCACACTTACCAACTCAATATTTCAACCTGACTGGACCACATTCATAGGAACAGTGGGACAGGAGGAAAAAAAAAACAAAAAAACTAGACAGCTGTTAAAAACGAAAACTCCTTGCCAAGACTTTCACCACCGCTCTGCACCAATTTTAATCACAGCACAGTGAATTTCCAACAGCAGTACGGAGAAGGGCTGCGGTCCAAGCCTCCAGAATCTTTATTTCATTTTTCCCCCTCCCACCTCTCCGCTCTAATCCACTTCAATTATGTTTCCTCCCATTTCTCCTGATCACTTTACAGCTCAGCAGCACCTGTGCTAATTGTAGCGGCGATGATCACTGATATGTTTTGCATCCTTACAGGAGTTTGAGAGGGGGGACGATAGATAAACATCTAGCCCCAGGGCTTTTGGGAAGCGTGGCTCAGCCTAGCAGATGGCCATCATATTATATGAGGAGAGCTTCTCACACAAGCTGGGGTTTGGGTGGGTGGGGTGTAATGAGTCTGAGGTAGGAGGAGGAGGAGGAGGGGGTGGACGCTATAGAGCTGTAGAGGAGAGATGGAGTGAGGGAAGGAATGAATTTAGGACAGAAGGAGGGAAAGAAGGAAGGAAAGAAAGAAGGAAGGGAACAAGGCATTTATATTGGACCAGGGGAAAATACAGAAAAACATTTATACAACATAGCTTGCTTGACATATCATACTTGTCTGATGAAGTCTCAACTGAAAACACACCATGTCTAAGGCCAATAAATCAAGTGCAACTCAACTAGTTCACATACTCACAACTACATTTCCTTATAGTGTCCGATTTAAACTGTTCTGAAATCCCCAACTATGCTTACATGTTATTTGCACAATAGCAAAAATAAACTGCTATGGCCCCTTATATGTGAGTATATCTCCTATTTAGCGAGCCAAGGACGAGAGGGACTTTGTGTGTGTGTGTGGGTGGCATAGAGAGTGACAAAGAGAGGAAAGAGAGCCTGTATCCACCACCCCATTCCCCCTTTGAACCTATGTGTGTGTGTGCATACACTTCATGAGAGCGAGTGTGTATCCCTCACCTAGCCACCTTGCTGCCCCCACTGAACCGGCTGCACCCATAATGAATGGGCTGCCAGCCCTCCCTGCTGTGGCTATCTGAGGTCGGACCACATATTATATAGCAACCTATCTGAAGTGGACCGCATATTATATAGCAGCCTATTTGCTGTGGTGATGAGCTCTGGACACCTCCCATTATTTATTAGGATACGAGAGCAGAGGTTGGCCGGCCCAGGTTGACATTAATAAGGGTGGGGGCAGGGTGGGCTGTGGAGGTAGAGAGAGAGAGAGAGAGGCGGGCGATGAGAAAGGCTGTAGGAGTGGGGAAGAGAGTGAGAGTGAGAAACAAAGGTAAGGAAAGAGGAAGGAAGAGAATGGGAGGCAAGGATGGAGGAGTGGAAGAAGAGGAGATGATAGAAGGAAAGAGAAAAAAGGAAGAGATGAGAAAAGATCGAGGACATAAAGAGAGACGAAGAGTGGGAGAGGCAATAAGAAAGACATAGAGACCTGCACCCTCGTGGTTCCCTGGATGTTTACTGAGGGATTTGTGAGAGAAGAGGGTGCGCTCCATCATGCACCATCACTGGTGCAGGGCCTCTTTCTTTCAATGTACTGTGCTGGCAACATGAAATGGGAACTTTTATTGAAGCAGTTTCTTTTATGCTTAGCATCAAGTTATAACCCCCCTGCTGCACATTGTGTTGCTCCAAAGTCATGTTGGGAAAACAAATTCCACTGATTGATATTTCATAGGAGTGGCATACCTTGTTATCTTGCTTCAGATACAATGCCTCAAGTTGTTGAGTTGTTTTTTATATAATAAAAAATAATAAATGTTGCTATAAAACACTGACATGAAAAGGGAGTAATGTTAATACGAAACACTGAAATGATATTTACTATGTTTACTATGTTGCATGCAGCAAACTGATAAAATTCCTATACGGTTTTGAAGAATGGACAAAATCCTCCGTCTTCTAACAGGGGTCAGCCTCCTTTGTTAGGAGGTGTGTTCTCCTGGTGCTAAAAGACAAATGATGTACTTTGCCTTGGGTCAACTGGGCTTTCCCATCCCATAATGACCTTTCAGGGAGCTGGAAGAGGAACAGCCGCTCCCAGTTCCCACAACAATGAAGAAGCACTGTATGCTGCACTTCAGAGGTGTGGTGTATAACGGAGAGCGAATGTTTTAACACTGCAGCGTGACCTCTCAACCTGCGATGGACCACTTCACAGTTCATCAATCATATCAAAACAGTAGTTATGCAAGGCGCTGTGTCTCATAAAAACAACACCATGAATGAAATATTTCCTATTTTGCAGGCAGTAAGTGAAACCCAGACCTGCCAAACAAGGATGCATCCAAAGTCATTTTCTATTTTCAACTGGGTTACATGGTCCCAGTGTGTGCAACACTTGCCATTTTGCTTTGGAAATAAAAACCTAGCAGTCCACTGTGTGTGTGTTCTGCTGTAGTGTAGCTGCAAGCTAAGGGTTCCCTGGAGGAGAGAGGCTCTCTGTCAGTTTGTCATCAGGCACAAGCTGCCAAGTTTTATGAAATACCAAATTACTAATTGGCCCAGCGTTGGGTTTCCCGCCTGGAAGTGAGACTGTAATATCTGGGCCTCTATTAGGATCACAGGCAGAGCCACTCTCTGCCACCTCCTGCTAAGCTGGCAAGTCTCTGTCATTTCACACCACGCTATGGCAGTGAGTCAGGGACACATGTACACACACACTGATCATCAAGGACAACACAAAAGACTTTTCAAACATTTCAAATGCACGCCAACTTCAATATTGCCTTTGTTGGGCCTCTCAGTGTAACCAGTTAGTTAAACTGCATGCCTTATTTATGCATCTCGAGACATTTATCGGTCAGCATGTGAATTAATGTGACACCCTGTTGAAGTCTACTGGGAAAATCTCTTCTCACTCCATAGGGGAGCCAATGTGCAGGGTCAGCAGGCAGGTTCTTGCCCATGGGCACTTCGGCAGGACGGGTGCTTGCTGACCTGAAGCTTGAATCTGGATCTCTCTAATCACTTGGCCATCCTTTGGCCCACAACAACACCAGCTCAGACCCACACTAAAGCAGTTACAACTCCTTTTACATGAAGGCCCATTTGGTGCATTAGCCCACAGCTGAAGAGAGCACAGGCCAGTAATAAACTTTTGGACAACAGTATAATCAAGATGCATGGATAAAACAGAGCAAAAGGTGGCAGCATTTCAAAGGTCCCTGGTTAGAACAAGGTACTAGTGTTGTAATTCCTGTCACATCCAGCACTGCACATCAAAAGGGGTTTGGTGTTAAACAGGCACAACTGTACAAGAAACAGTGAATTCAGCTGGACAGGCACAGATCTCCTGGGCAATGACTGTCTTTGCACAGGACTGTATTTTACTTATTGAATCCAGATGTGCTGTAATGCTATAACACTGGAATATGATTCTTTTCATGTGTGACAAACAGGGACTCGGCTAAGAGAGAGAAAGTGTGTGTGTGTGTGTGTGTGTGTGTATGTAAGAAAAAGCCTGAATTTACTGTACAATCACTTTGGCAGAGTATAACTCAATAATGCAAAAGTGTAAGGGGGGAAAAAACACTCCATTATAGAAAAGCAAAATTAGTAAGTCAGTAAAGACCAATGTGCTTCATCGCTGTCACTATCTAGGCAGAATGCAGTTTGGCATTTGTGTTAATGACACACACACACACACACACACAAACACACTTTTTTCCTCTCTGAGAGGATCCAAATGAATAGTAAAGCTTAGACACAGTGAATACTGTTTATTTTCTGTCTAGCAGTGCTATCTTTTTTTGGGACTGCTAATCAAACATGCCTAAGGCCAGTGGATGGGTAAAACACACACACAACACACACGCACACACAGTTTGGCAACATTTCAACTCTTCTCTCTGGCGGTGTAAAGGGAGAGAATAAGGTTGGCTGGAGAGTCATGTGTACACACACACACACACACACACACACACAGAAACTGTTGGATAAACTTTAAGATAAACGTCTGACTTTGTTTTAATGTAAAAAGAGCGAGAACCTTTCACCCACACAAATGGTTAGCAAATTATGGCAGTTGACACTGTTGATACACACCAGGGCATCCAGCCCTGTATTTCCCAAAATGTCACCATGATGATCACACATACATTTTCCATGTTTAAGAGCACAATCAGATATAAATTACAAATAAACTATGAAAAAAAGCCACCTTTACCGAGACAATGTTTGTTTTCCATTTTTTCCTTGTGGCACATGCTAGGGAAAATATGCCTTTTTTTTTTTTTTTTTTATAAATATGTGTATCATTATAATTAGCTTTTGAGGGGGTACACATTCATTTCAATCTTTGTAGATTAACATATCATTCTGTACCCTTTCAACCTGTTCCTTTTAAGATTTATTTTTTTTTCAAACCACTGAAGGGTTTCACAGGTCACTTCCAGTGCAAAACTGTGCGATTTGGTTAGCTAAGGCGCTGGCTTCCCTTTTGACAGTCTTTTAGGTCCTCAGTGTTGTCCTCCATGTTGGGAATGTTTATGTGGGGCTCTGCAGCTTCACTGTGAAAGAGACCACGAGCCACTGACCCACTTAAAAAAAAAAAAATGGAAAAATAGTTATAGTTCCTTCAGTTTTCTGAGGAGGATAACAGTAACTGCTTCTCCTTCTCTGGGTTTTCTGTCAGTTCTACACCAGTTGTGTGCCGTTAAATAAGGAGAGGGAATACAGCGACCCCATCACTCCTCGTAGTTCTATTGTGTGTTAACTGCTTGTGAGGCCGGTTGGTGGGTATATCCTGTATACCCAACCTTGGCTACACCACTGGTTGTACTGAAAGTCGATGGCGATGAGGCTCATAGCTGGGGCATACTCTTCAGCGTATCCCCTGAGACAAGTGGGCATACTCTGAATCTTTCCGGGACGTATGCCTGTGCAGGACGTCAGTCACATCCGTGGGCACTCCTATACGTTTTGTGACAGCAGTCGGACTTTCTTTCCGGTCAGCAGCCAGCTCCTGAGGTCCTTGATTGAGGGCAGCTTCATCTTGTCTTTGTTTTTACTGTAAACATTCAGGAAGATGCCAAAGAGCACCAGAAGGCCACCCCAGATGTACCTGAGGGAGAAGAGACAGGCCTGGTCAGAAATTTTAAATAGGATATGCAGGAACTGAAAGACAGGATGTGAATAGAAAGGGGAAGGCCATTCATGTGCAAAAGTAAAAATTTAATGTTCCCAGCGTCCAATATTCTCAATTTATAGATTTTCTTTCAACCTGAAAACAGCTCCATGTTCTCTCAATCCAACGTTTCCCTCACAAAACAAGAAGGCTTATGTCGATATATCTGGTATATAAATTAAAACGCAGAATCTGACAATCCCTGTTCTGTAAATAACATATGAAATAGTATGTATAGGCAAATGAAATGAAAAGCATCATAATCCAGTGTTATGCCATGATGCTGGAAGAGACGGCGAAAACGAAACCCCCTTTACAGCCTTTCATGCTCAGTTTTGGTTGCAACAAATTTTTTTCCATATAACTGCACATAATTAATAAACCATCTTTATTCTACTTTATTTGTAACCCGACAGTGATAAACCACACACACTGTGGAACACATTTTTGGGGGTCAGTGAATAATTCACAGTGTACTGTGAGTTTTGTGTAAAGGTAAATGACCATTTTTGGTGTTTGGTCACATTTGAAGAGCACTTTTCAAAACACAGCTAAAAAAGTGGCTTATGGATAATTAATATGGTGATTAAAACACTTTAAAGAGTGCTAATGGCCCACTGGCAGTTAAGTCATGAAAGGGACTGTGCAGAGAAAGGAGGCTTCTCAGCTAAGCAATGTTCAATCCCTCATCAATATAAAACAACTGCAAGGACCGGGAATCTTGGCAGGAGACACACTTTTTTTTTTTTATCTTCAAATTGTTCTTTGTGTCATGTGTATGTGTATGTGGAAAACAAGGAGAGAGAGATGGAGGAGGAAATGTGAGAAAAGAGACCTTATGGACAGCACGGCGAAGTTAAAGGATGAGCGAGAAAGTCAAAGAGAGAGAGAGAGCAGTGGAGTCAAGGTCTGACAATGGACTGAGGACATGAGCACCGCAGTCAAAAGGCAAACTGCAGTTTTGTACGTCAATCGGGCGCTCAGGGGTCGCGCTGCAGACTTAGTTCCAAAAAGAACAAAACTGCAGGAAGTCAAAAGGTGAAGATACTTACTGAAAAGTAAAAGGTTTTGCAAAGAACATGAAGGAAAGTACGATAGTCATGGCCTTTCGCCCGGTGGTCACTGCAGAGGGAGAAACACACAGTTATGGAAACAACATCTACACCAGTTCCATTACTTTATTTTGTCTATAAAAAATGAACCGTCCTTAAAAAGATATGTACGTTAAATATAAATTTGTGTCACTGCACTAAGAATTATCTGGAGTGTGATCTTGAAATGAATCATTTTAAGTATGACAACTGAAAAAATGGAAATTAGCTTTTTAACATGTGCTGTGAGATTAAGACTGCTCTGATCTGGGAAGACTGTTTCATAGAATGTGATGTCTTTTTTTTTTTTTTTTTTTTTTTTTTTTTCGTTCTGGGGTTAGGAGTTAAAACTAATTTTGGCAAGAGCCCCTCCAGGGACAAACATCAGCAGAGAGAAGGGAGGAGAGGAGAGGTTGAGCTAACTATTGGTCTAACCTGTGACTGCAACCAGGGCGCCAAAGAGCTTGATCAAGGCCAACACGAAGGAGATGCCAAAATAACCCGTAAGAGAGAAGAAGAATGCATATCCGTATGTCTTCACTGGATGCTAGGAGAGGATAAATATGATTATGTAAGTCATAATGCATTAATGCCCTATATTGAGACACCTTGGAGTGCATTGTTGTGCTTAAACCATGGTCATTTGCCAACAATTTAAAAAAAAGGAGAGTTAATTAATTTAAGAAGCGATATACTCTGAAAATAAAAATTTTCTGCCTGCACTATTTTTGGGTTGGACTAATATCTGGCACAGCCTAGCAACAGCGGTGCTACCAGCTGATTTAGCTATTCAACCTGAGCCATAGCATTATAGTCATCGTGGATTTGCCAAGTGAATTCAATACACCACATATTTACAAAGAAAGGGCTCAGCTACCTCAATATTGGTGTTAAACCAATGTTCATTGCTGGAAAATAATCACATTGGTTTTAAAGCAAGCAGGCTTTGAAAACGGCAGTGTGTGGTGGCTAATGGCTGACATAGTTATCTGTATGTAACACATCTGGTTACTGCCGTCACAGTAACATGTTGTTATGGTTAGTTACAATATGTTTCATATGACCAGAATGTATTTGTGAGCAAGAATTATGGATTAAACTGTTGACGGGGACTTTTCTGTGTGTTGATAAATGGTTTTAATGGAAACCTTCCAGCCAATCAAATTCCAGTACTCGCTGTGGCCATGGTGTAAACACATTTTATAATACAAAACCACTGAGCATCACATCTTCTTGATTTCTAAATAACGTCACGGCATCATGGAAAGGGGGAGAAAGGAAAACAAATTTGTGAATTATGCTAATAGATGAAGGGTCACCAACCAGCCCAGCATTAAAAAAAAAAAAAAACCCACAGCACTGCAAACGATTGGCCAGTAATCACTGCCTTTGTTTAAGGCTGGGTAAGCATTAGGGTTTTTCAACCAGAGGCAGAATAGGGGCGGGTCTTCCTGCAACATGCATGTCCAGTATGTCAATTTCTTCTCTCCCCACAACACATGCATGCCCACACTACAACTGCAACAGTGACTCATTAACCGTGACTAACAGTTTTCATATTTCTTTTAAGCCACTTTTCCACGGGAAGCCAAAAGCAACGCAAATAACATCTCCTGTTTTCCTATGGTCGTTCGGGATGAGATGTTGAAGTATGTGCATACCAACTGCTAGGTGTGACTGGATAAGCATGGTAGCTGACTGACAGCTATGATAGCCAATAGAAAACTGATCAATGCAAACGAAAGATAGAATGAGGTTCTGCACGTCCTCTCAGATAAAATTGCCCCGAGCTGCACAGCAGGAGGCAAAGAGCCACATGTGGCTTGCAAGTTGCAGGTTCCCCACCCCTGTTCTAGATGGATACATTCTCATATTAGGTTATAAAATGGAAGCTTATAAAAGGTTATAAATGGAAAACTGATTCCTTATGTTTGAAACCCACAGAGTTCTGCGGGTTTCAGACTGAAGGAATCAGGCAACGTACAAACAACATCTGTGATAACAGCGAGTCTGAGGTTAGCTGCACTGAAACCCGGGGGTATCTGTTCTTACTCTCTTAAGGCGTACTCACCTCTGAGCAGAAAGCCACCGCTGGCCCCAGCCCACCCACACAGAACAAGCCTGTCAGGATGTAGACAAAACCAATGGAGTACGAGTACAGCACCTGGAAGCACAGACCCGCATGACCAGTCAGTCACATCACACACAGGAACATCACAGTGTGACAATTCTCACAGCCGAAGCGTGCAGCACAACAGTCTGGTTTGATTACAGAGTCAAGCAGAGCTTCGCATTATGTATTCACCTTCACACACTACCTCCAGGTTCTCTGCATGCATCTAGCTGCTCACTACACTTTAGTTTCAATTAGACACATAGAGTACCATTTCAGAGTTGGAGCCATTGTGGAGTTTCATGGCTTTCTCCTGCACGTTTCCGATGGCGGCGTCTGCACACAGTGCAAGGGAGATGAGGATGACACCTGTAACACACACACACACACACACACACACACACACACACACACAAACATGCAGGTCAACTAAAGATAAAACCCTAGAGATTAAGCAGCATTCAATTTAGTTTCAACTTATTTTCTGTGGGAGGTAAGACCAAAATGGCAGAAGGCTAATTAAAGGATAATTATATTATTTTACAAAAGGATGAAATTCTAATTCACTCATATTGATAAACATATGTAGATCTGTTAGGGAAGATTGCAGAGACCCAAACTAAATCAAGTCCTACTTCCGGTCCTTCCAAGGAGGATCTCCATTGAATTAAATGTTTTTTGTACATTCATTCATTCAACAACAACCGCTTGCCTAAGGCTCATTTATTTTCTACTCTCTGAGGTAGGGCTGGGTAATATATCAATATTACATAATATTGTGATATGAGACTAAATATCGTCAGGAATTTTGTATGTGGTAATATTATTAAAAACTTTCATGCGTGTTTCTCATAAAAGCACCAATAGTCATCCCCACAATATTGTCACAATGAAGACATTGTGATATTAAATTTTTCCTAATCTTAGGCTAAAGTGTCTAATGTTGACTTTATGTTTGGCCAACAACCGCTTGTTTCTTGATTTAGGAAAACAGCTGGCAGCAGTTAAAATTTTGAGCAAGTGTCCATCAACAACTAATCACATACTTGAATTGCAACATGCCTTGACACTCGATATGTTGCAACACCATCGGATGACAGCCACATATCAGCTTCTATGGGAGTGTAGCATCACAAAGTGGCTGCTTGTTGCCGTTTGAATATAGAGTTATTACTACTCCATTTACGTGAAACCATTATGTAGTCTTCTGTGAGATCTAGGATATTACATTACCTGTGACGTTGAAGTTTGGGGCCACTTTGCTGTCAGCTAGTGTAAACCAGATGAGTCCCAGACTCATGCAGAGAGCAGCAGACACGTCAGCCACATTATAGCGTTTACCTGGGAAACACATACAGACACAGCACTTGAATCCCTCCAAACTGCACTTCTGAAATTGGAAGTCCTTGGCCATCCTAGACTCCTTCATCAAATTTTGACTATGCTTCTCCAAAAAAGTGAAAAGTTTCAAAGATTACTCTAGCCTGGAAACTACACCCAAAATAGCTACAGCACTGGTAAAATTTCTCCCAAACCTTTCACAGCATCACAAACTCAAGCAAACTGAGGCAAAGGGAGAACTCAGAGGGAGAACCTCTCTCCTCAAGCACTGCTGACAAAGAAAACTTCAAAAGATGACCCCCCTCTTTACAAATACAAGCTTCTGAGGTTGGACTCAGGTAAGAATGTAACTAATCAAAAAGTTTTCACAATAAGTAGTCTTCACAATTGAAGGTTTCAGAGGTTGGACACGCAACAATGAAAAAAAAAGTTGTGTAAAAAAAAAAAAGACAAAAGAAGACGAAGAAAAAAAACAACAACAGAGGGATGAAGGAGTCTTCCCAGAGCAAGCTGACAGACAGATGCCTTGAGGATGACAAGGGGACGCAGCATCAGGTTGGCCGTAGTCGGCTTTGATTCCCCGACTCGCCTTTGAAGGGCCTCACTTCAGATGCAACCCCACACCCCTCCCTCTCTCCCAACCTCTTTCCCCTTTGCATCCTAAGTACACGCAGTCTGTTTTCCACTCGACCCCTTGAGGGACTGTGGTCCGCACATCCATCCATCCATCTCTATTACAAGAGACGGTAGAGAGGAAAAAAAAAACAAAAACGCACAAAACCTGTCTGAATGTGAGGACGCAGAACCTTGTGAAGGCCAGGGTGAGGATAAAAGGACAGACAGAACCGAGTGCAGCGAGACAGAGAGAACCACCGACCGGGCTTTCGCACCTGGAAACAACAGACGTGCATAAAAAGGAGGGAGCGAAACTTGAAAGGTGGTCGTTGCTTCAAAGGAACGATGTGCAATGGCTGGAACGAGATGTGAGCCACGCTTTCTCGAAAGTCAGTCTCTCCTGACTGACAGTTATGGTCAACGCATTTTAAGTTCCCTAAATTCAACATGTGAACTGAAAAAAAGTTCTCCATAGTAATGGCAAGGAAATCCATTTTCAAATTCTTTGAAAATGGAAAATCTACTTCCTTAAGTGACTGCATATTTAGTATACTGACCCTACTAGAGTTCACACAAATACTTGTGCAGCTTTCTAATGAAGTGGAAGACGGACGACCATTGGATACACCCAATAAATAAAGGCACCATAGACGCACTTCACACTTGATTTCCATATCAGAAGAGGACAAAGCTAAGTACAGAGGTGTATGGGGTCTAATGTGTCTTGAAGGCACCTTATGAGGCGATCAAGCGAGTCACCTTTGAAGGTGGTCAGAGATGCACTGGGACATACTGCATCTGTAGTGTGAATGCTAATGATTCCCCTACAACTTTGGGAGACCACCTTGGGGTGAGCTATGGAGCAGACTGTTGGTGTCAAATTTACATTTGAATGAAGTTTGTTTTTGCAGGGAGATGACAGTGAGCACATTTACATGCACACCTTATTCCTGTATTAACCGGAATATTCGCAATATTCCGGTTGCGCACGTGTCATGTAAACACGCACCGAACCCGATTAAGGTCATATTCCGGTTGGAGAGAATTCCGAATAAGAACCCTGGAATATTCCTGTTCCAACCGGAATACTGGGGCATGTAAACACCATAGTCGGAAAACTCCTCGAACCGGAATATTCAGTCACGACTGCGCATGCTCTACTCTCAAGGAATTCTGTGGTGTCTTTGTTGCTATGGTTACCTGCAAGCAGGGAAAACGGCATGGCGAACAGCAGCAAGAGCCAGGAGACTGCAGTCCACCTTCAGCTAATGAAAGGATATCGATGGGAGAAAACATAGAACTAGCGACAGAAAAAAAAGAAGAAGACTTCTTCGTCTGTATTTCCGGCAGACCAGACACCTATACGCGTGCTGCTGCCCCCAGCGGCTGAGTGTCGCATTACGCAAGACAGTGGAATACGCCGAAACACGGGAACATGCCAAGTAACATGTAAACGGAATATTCCAGTTGCCGCGGCGCAGTTACCTTAGCCGGAATATTGACCCGAACCGGAATATGGTGTACATGTAAACGTAGTCACTGTCTTCTCAGGTGATCCAGATCACTGGGTGGTTGGGCGCAACTGTTTTGTGAATGGGCCAGCGATAATAGGATGGGTGGGAGACATTGGTAAGATAATGAAAGCATGGAATATAGAAGTGAGGAGGAAGAACGTACTGGAGGGAGTTGGAGTAACATAGCAAGGAATCAAAAAAAAAAAAAAGAAAAGAAGTAATTCTGAGGGATGAGACATCAATCGCAAATCAGATCACAAGTCACTGGAGACACAGTTGATTGATAATGCCAGGTGTAAACAGCGATCTGTCTCAGCTGTACACCTGTGATCAGGTTACCTGACATACATGCTAAAACCAAGTGGGAACAGGGCCTCATTTTGGTTTATCAAACAGCTTCATGCAAATACAGTGGGTTAGACATGCAACAAGACAAATTTGATGTCATATGGCTTGCTCAAGGGCACACCAGTAGACTGTGCTGGTCTCTGTATTTCCGAAACATGTTGCATATCCAAGTTATTTT